>NC_034183.2:4350799-4453299 GCF_002021735.2 Oncorhynchus kisutch | reverse complement strand
GAGAGCGTACAGGTCGCAATGGTGGTTAGTATATGGGGCTTTGGTGATAAAACGGAAGCTAGCCGGGCAGAGAAGCGAGCTAGCAGGCAGAGAAGACAGATAGCAGGCAGGGAAGACAGATAGCAGGCAGAGAAGACAGATAGCAGGCAGAGAAGACAGCTAGCAGGCAGCACGTCTCTTGGTAAAACACATTCATCTCTCCACCATTAGTTTAGGATCAGTTGCTTTCTTTTTCCTGCAACAGCAGCTTTCCTGTCTAATTTCTGTCATTCTTCCCTGCTCCCGTACCTGGTGCGTGTCTCAAATGACCCTCTATTCCATACATAATGCATTACGTTTACCCAGTCATCCCCCCCTCCTCCTCCCGTAACTATTCCCCAGGTTATTGCTGTAAATGAGAATATTTTCTCACTCAACTTACCTGGTAAAATAAGGGTAAATAAATACAAATTGACCACGGCCCTATGGGACAAAAATAGTGCACTATGTAGGGAATAGGTGGCCATTTAGGATGCCTCTCTGGGAATGACACTAGGAAGGGCAGTGAGCCTGTCACTCTGATACACAGGAAGTTGTAAGAGTTGGCTGCTGTCACTGATACACAAGAAGTTGTAAAAGTTGGCTACTGTCACTGATACACAGGAAGTTGTAAGAGTTGGCTACTGTCACTGATACACAGGAAGTTGTAAAAGTTGGCTACTGTCACTGATACACAGGAAGTTGTAAAAGTTGGCTATTGTCACTGATACACAGGAAGCTGTAAGAGTTGGCTGCTGTCACTGAGACACAGGAAGCTGTAAGAGTTGGCTGCTGGAAGCGGAGACACAGGAAGATGTAAGAGTTGGCTGCTGGAAGCTTAGAAACAGGAAGCTGTAAGAGTTGGCTGCTGGAAGCGGAGACACAGGAAGCTGTAAGAGTTGGCTGCTGGAAGCGGAGACACAGGAAGCTGTAAGAGTTGGCTGCTGGAAGCGGAGACACAGGAAGCTGTAAGAGTTGGCTGCTGGAAGCGGAGACACAGGAAGTTGTAAGAGTTGGCTGCTGGAAGCTGAGACACAGGAAGCTGTAAGAGTTGGCTGCTGGAAGCGGAGACACAGGACGCTGTAAGAGTTGGCTGCTGGAAGCGGAGACACAGGAAGTTGTAAGAGTTGGCTGCTGGAAGCTGAGACACAGGAAGCTGTAAGAGTTGGCTGCTGGAGGCGGAGACACAGGAAGCTGTAAGAGTTGGCTTCTGGAAGCGGAGACACAGGAAGCTGTAAGAGTTGGCTGCTGGAAGCGGAGACACAGGAAGTTGTAAGAGTTGGCTGCTGGAAGCTGAGACACAGGAAGCTGTAAGAGTTGGCTGCTGGAAGCGGAGACACAGGAAGCTGTAAGAGTTGGCTGCTGGAAGCGGAGACACAGGAAGCTGTAAGAGTTGGCTGCTGGAAGCAGAGACACAGGAAGCTGTAAGAGTTGGCTGCTGGAAGCGGAGACACAGGAAGCTGTAAGAGTTGGCTGCTGGAAGCGGAGACACAGGAAGCTGTAAGAGTTGGCTGCTGGAAGCGGAGACACAGGAAGTTGTAAGAGTTGGCTGCTGGAAGCTGAGACACAGGAAGTTGTAAGAGTTGGCTGCTGGAAGCGGAGACACAGGAAGCTGTAAGAGTTGGCTGCTGGAAGCGGAGACACAGGAAGCTGTAAGAGTTGGCTGCTGGAAGCGGAGACACAGGAAGTTGTAAGAGTTGGCTGCTGGAAGCTGAGACACAGGAAGCTGTAAGAGTTGGCTGCTGGAAGCGGAGACACAGGAAGCTGTAAGAGTTGGCTGCTGGAAGCGGAGACACAGGAAGTTGTAAGAGTTGGCTGCTGGAAGCTGAGACACAGGAAGTTGTAAGAGTTGGCTGCTGGAAGCGGAGACACAGGAAGCTGTAAGAGTTGGCTGCTGGAAGCGGAGACACAGGAAGCTGTAAGAGTTGGCTGCTGGAAGCGGAGACACAGGAAGTTGTAAGAGTTGGCTGCTGGAAGCTGAGACACAGGAAGCTGTAAGAGTTGGCTGCTGGAAGCGGAGACACAGGAAGCTGTAAGAGTTGGCTGCTGGAAGCGGAGACACAGGAAGCTGTAAGAGTTGGCTGCTGGAAGCGGAGACACAGGAAGTTGTAAGAGTTGGCTGCTGGAAGCTGAGACACAGGAAGTTGTAAGAGTTGGCTGCTGGAAGCTGAGACACAGAGCTGCCTGATTGCTGTGATATGGGCTGGTGCTTCACAGCTGTCTCCGGACAGGAGAGGAGGAGGAAGAGTGGAGGAAGAGTGGAGGAGTGGGTACCTGGCTGCCTCCCTCCTGCATACCAATAAGACAAGACAGCTGTAGCCCGTAGATAAGCCTACCCTCTGGTAACCACTGGCTCTCTGCCCAGCCTGCTCTCTGCCTTCTCCTAAAACGTCAGATGTGCCCAGCTCCTCTCCTCATGTCCTCCTCTCCTCCCCTGTTTCCCTGCCTGCCTGCCGGGGTGAAAACTAGCCTTTTCCTCCAGCTTGGGTGTCAGATCGGTTGGTGCTGTCTTGCCATGCTAAACATAAAGGAGATGGACACAAACAGATCTGGACCCCAGGCTACCTTTCCACTGTGACACATCCAGGCTGCTGACAGCCTGGTCTGTCATAGAGCTCAATAATCTGAACAGAAACAAGCAGGCTGAACATCAGGGCAAAATTCAGCAGGACACATCATTTTAGGAACTGTTCGAGATAGAAATATAGTACGTAGAACACACATGCCTCTCTGACCGTGTAGAACAAGGAATCATGTCAGATCTATTCTTGGTATTTCTCTCTGCAACTTTACGACAAGGTTTTGGCATCTGAACATGGCCAAGGTGGGAGTCTGGAGGAACAGACATTAAGGCCAACTCATACAGGACAGATACAGGTTTACACGTGTTCTGCACGTGTTTAAAACCAAACCTGTTATGTTTCCACTGTTTTCTCCAAAGCATTGCCAGCGTTGTGATTGATTGCTGCAGGGGATAGTGGCTTTATTGGCCGGTTTACAATGTCATTCGCCTGTTCTGGTTAATGAATGCAGAGACATCTGTTGGTTGTAATCACAAGAGGCAGGTGTTTTGAGGCAGGTGTTTCCTGCCTGTGTGAAGGAGAGGAACACGTTTATACTCTTTCATCCCTTTGAAACATTCATCCCTATAGTTCAAGTTTCAATGCTAGAGTTGGTAACAAGTCTGGTAACTTCTACAAAATTCCCAGGTTTTCCCGTCAGAAGTCCTGGGCATCTCAGTAGGATTGACAGGGAGGGACTAATGTCTACTGTATCACAGGGAGGGACTAATGTCTACTGTTACACAGGGAGGGACTAATGTCTACTGTTACACAGGGAGGGACTAATGTCTACTGTATCACAGGGAGGGACTAATGTCTACTGTTACACAGGGAGGGACTAATGTCTACTGTTACACAGGGAGGGACTAATGTCTACTGTATCACAGGGAGGGACTAATGTCTACTGTTACACAGGGAGGGACTAATGTCTACTGTTACACAGGGAGGGACTAATGTCTACTGTATCACAGGGAGGGACTAATGTCTACTGTATCACAGGGAGGGACTAATGTCTACTGTATCATAGTACAGGGAGGGACTAATGTCTACTGTATCATATTACAGGGAGGGACTAATGTCTACTGTATTACAGGGAGGGAGGGACTAATGTCTACTGTTACACAGGGAGGGACTAATGTCTACTGTATCATATTACAGGGAGGGACTAATGTCTACTGTATCATATTACAGGGAGGGACTAATGTCTACTGTTACACAGGGAGGGACTAATGTCTACTGTATCATATTACAGGGAGGGACTAATGTCTACTGTATCATATTACAGGGAGGGACTAATGTCTACTGTATCATATTACAGGGAGGGACTAATGTCTACTGTATCACAGGGAGGGACTAATGTCTACTGTTACACAGGGAGGGACTAATGTCTACTGTATCACAGGGAGGGACTAATGTCTACTGTTACACAGGGAGGGACTAATGTCTACTGTTACACAGGGAGGGACTAATGTCTACTGTATCACAGGGAGGGACTAATGTCTACTGTTACACAGGGAGGGACTAATGTCTACTGTATCACAGGGAGGGACTAATGTCTACTGTTACACAGGGAGGGTCTAATGTACTGTTACACAGGGAGGGACTAATGTCTACTGTTACACAGGGAGGGACTAATGTCTACTGTATCACAGGGAGGGACTAATGTCTACTGTTTCACAGGGAGGGACTAATGTCTACTGTTACACAGGGAGGGACTAATGTCTACTGTATCACAGGGAGGGACTAATGTCTACTGTATCATAGTACAGGGAGGGACTAATGTCTACTGTATCATATTACAGGGAGGGACTAATGTCTACTGTTACACAGGGAGGGACTAATGTCTACTGTATCACAGGGAGGGACTAATGTCTACTGTTTCACAGGGAGGGACTAATGTCTACTGTTACACAGGGAGGGACTAATGTCTACTGTATCACAGGGAGGGACTAATGTCTACTGTATCATAGTACAGGGAGGGACTAATGTCTACTGTATCATATTACAGGGAGGGACTAATGTCTACTGTATTACAGGGAGGGAGGGACTAATGTCTACTGTTACACAGGGAGGGACTAATGTCTACTGTATCATATTACAGGGAGGGACTAATGTCTACTGTATCATAGTACAGGGAGGGACTAATGTCTACTGTATCATATTACAGGGAGGGACTAATGTCTACTGTATCATATTACAGGGAGGGACTAATGTCTACTGTTACACAGGGAGGGACTAATGTCTACTGTATCATATTACAGGGAGGGACTAATGTCTACTGTATCATATTACAGGGAGGGACTAATGTCTACTGTATCACAGGGAGGGACTAATGTCTACTGTTACACAGGGAGGGACTAATGTCTACTGTATCACAGGGAGGGACTAATGTCTACTGTTACACAGGGAGGGACTAATGTCTACTGTTACACAGGGAGGGACTAATGTCTACTGTATCACAGGGAGGGACTAATGTCTACTGTTACACAGGGAGGGACTAATGTCTACTGTTACACAGGGAGGGACTAATGTCTACTGTATCACAGGGAGGGACTAATGTCTACTGTTACACAGGGAGGGACTAATGTCTACTGTTACACAGGGAGGGACTAATGTCTACTGTATCACAGGGAGGGACTAATGTCTACTGTATCATAGTACAGGGAGGGACTAATGTCTACTGTATCATATTACAGGGAGGGACTAATGTCTACTGTATTACAGGGAGGGAGGGACTAATGTCTACTGTTACACAGGGAGGGACTAATGTCTACTGTATCATATTACAGGGAGGGACTAATGTCTACTGTATCATAGTACAGGGAGGGACTAATGTCTACTGTATCATATTACAGGGAGGGACTAATGTCTACTGTATCATATTACAGGGAGGGACTAATGTCTACTGTTACACAGGGAGGGACTAATGTCTACTGTATCATATTACAGGGAGGGACTAATGTCTACTGTATCATATTACAGGGAGGGACTAATGTCTACTGTATCATATTACAGGGAGGGACTAATGTCTACTGTATCACAGGGAGGGACTAATGTCTACTGTTACACAGGGAGGGACTAATGTCTACTGTATCACAGGGAGGGACTAATGTCTACTGTTACACAGGGAGGGACTAATGTCTACTGTTACACAAGGAGGGACTAATGTCTACTGTATCACAGGGAGGGACTAATGTCTACTGTTACACAGGGAGGGACTAATGTCTACTGTATCACAGGGAGGGACTAATGTCTACTGTTACACAGGGAGGGACTAATGTACTGTTACACAGGGAGGGACTAATGTCTACTGTTACACAGGGAGGGACTAATGTCTACTGTATCACAGGGAGGGACTAATGTCTACTGTTTCACAGGGAGGGACTAATGTCTACTGTATCACAGGGAGGGACTAATGTCTACTGTTTCACAGGGAGGGACTAATGTCTACTGTTACACAGGGAGGGACTAATGTCTACTGTATCACAGGGAGGGACTAATGTCTACTGTATCATAGTACAGGGAGGGACTAATGTCTACTGTATCATATTACAGGGAGGGACTAATGTCTACTGTATTACAGGGAGGGAGGGACTAATGTCTACTGTTACACAGGGAGGGACTAATGTCTACTGTATCATATTACAGGGAGGGACTAATGTCTACTGTATCATAGTACAGGGAGGGACTAATGTCTACTGTATCATATTACAGGGAGGGACTAATGTCTACTGTATCATATTACAGGGAGGGACTAATGTCTACTGTTACACAGGGAGGGACTAATGTCTACTGTATCATATTACAGGGAGGGACTAATGTCTACTGTATCATATTACAGGGAGGGACTAATGTCTACTGTATCATATTACAGGGAGGGACTAATGTCTACTGTATCATATTACAGGGAGAGACTAATGTCTACTGTATCACAGGGAGGGACTAATGTCTACTGTATCACAGGGAGGGACTAATGTCTACTGTATCACAGGGAGGGACTAATGTCTACTGTTACACAGGGAGGGACTAATGTCTACTGTTACACAGGGAGGGACTAATGTCTACTGTATCACAGGGAGGGACTAATGTCTACTGTTACACAGGGAGGGACTAATGTCTACTGTATCACAGGGAGGGACTAATGTCTACTGTATCACAGGGAGGGACTAATGTCTACTGTTACACAGGGAGGGACTAATGTACTGTTACACAGGGAGGGACTAATGTCTACTGTTACACAGGGAGGGACTAATGTCTACTGTATCACAGGGAGGGACTAATGTCTACTGTTTCACAGGGAGGGACTAATGTCTACTGTATCACAGGGAGGGACTAATGTCTACTGTTTCACAGGGAGGGACTAATGTCTACTGTTACACAGGGAGGGACTAATGTCTACTGTTACACAGGGAGGGACTCATGTCTACTGTATCACAGGGAGGGACTAATGTCTACTGTTACACAGGGAGGGACTAATGTCTACTGTTACACAGGGAGGGACTAATGTCTACTGTTACACAGGGAGGGACTAATGTCTACTGTTACACAGTACAGGGAGGGACTAATGTCTACTGTTACACAGGGAGGGACTAATGTCTACTGTATCACAGGGAGGGACTAATGTCTACTGTATCACAGTACAGGGAGGGACTAATGTCTACTGTATCACAGGGAGGGACTAATGTCTAGTGTTACACAGTACAGGGAGGGACTAATGTCTACTCTATCACAGGGAGGGACTAATGTCTAATGTATCACAGGGAGGGACTAATGTCTACTGTATCACAGGGAGGGACTAATGTCTACTGTATCACAGGGAGAGACTAATGTCTACTGTTACACAGTACAGGGAGGGACTAATGTCTACTTGGATGATTTGGGCATATGCTCTCATTTAGGGTACTTCAGTTATCTGTGATGCCATATTGATATAATCTGGACATACCTAGCCAGCCCGCCATCACCTCTCTCAAGAAAACGTCTCAGTCAATAATAAAATGGAAAACATTGCCTTTGTTCTCGTCTCCAGGGGCCCACTCAAAGGGTAGTGACTGGTCCCACGGTGGGCAGCCTGGCTATAGTGCCAGGAGGAGCATGCAACAACCTGTACCTGGTACCACCTCTGTCTGAAGAAGACATGACAGCAGGTGATCATATACACACCACTCATTATCATAGCCACATTATCACTATCACACTATCATTATCCCAACCACACTACCACTATCATTATCCCAACTGCACTACCACTTTCATTATCCCAACCGCACTACCACTATCATTATCCCAACCACACTACCACTATCATTATCACAACCACACTATCATTATCCCAACCACACACCACTGTCATTATCATAGCCACATTATCACTATAACACTAGCATTATCCCAACCACACTACCAATATCATTATCGTAGCCACATTATCACTATAACACTAGCATTATCCCAACCACACTACCACTATCATTATCTCAACCACACTACCACTATCATTATCACAACCACACTATCATTATCCCAACCACACCACCAATATCTATCCCAACCACACTACCACTATCATTATCCCAACCACACTACCACTATCATTATCCCAACCACACTACCACTATCATTATCGTAGCCACACTACCACTATCATTATCCCAACCACACTACCACACTATCATTATCACAACCACACTATCATTATCCCAACCGCACTACCACTATCATTATCCCAACCTCACTATCATTATCACAACTGCACGATCATTATCCCAACCGCACTACCACTATCATTATCGCAGCCACACTATCATTATCACAACCGCACTATCATTATCACAGCCCCACTATCATTATCACAGCCCCACTATGTGTATCGCAGCCCCACTATCATTATCACAACCGCACTATCATTATCACAACCGCACTATCATTATCACAGCCCCACTATCATTATCGCAGCCACACTATCACGATCACACTATCATTATCACAGCCACACTATCATTATCACAGCCACACTATCATTATCACTATCACAGCCACACTATCATTATCGCTATCGCAGCCACACTATAATTTTCGCAGCCACACTATCATTATCGCAGCCGCACCATCATTATCACAGCCCCACTATCACTATCACAGCCCCACTATCATTATCACAGCCACACTATCACTATCACTATCACAGCCACACTATCATTATCGCAGCCACACTATCATTATCGTAGACGCATTATCGCTATCGCAAGCACACACTCATTATCCCAACCGCACTACCACTATTCATTATCACAGCCACACTATCACTATCACAGCCACACTATCATTATCTCTATCACAGCCACACTGTCATTATCACAGCCACACTATCATTATAATTTTCATAGCCACGCTCTCATTATCACTATCACAGCTACACTGTCATTATCATAACCGCACCATCATTATCATTGCCGTAACCACATGATCATTATCATTATCGCAGCCTGTCACTGATGGTGCTATATTGATTGAGGTCTCATACGTCATTCTATCACATTGCCTGTTGCTGTGGTGTTGCAGGCATTGCCAGTCTACTGGAGAAGGGTTTAACCTCCTCAGCTAGAGATCTGTTCTGGACTGCTGTCCGCCCCACGGCTGCTCCGTTACACCGCAGAGAAGAGAGCTGCTCCTCCAAGATGGGTCAGTTCTTCATCGTTATTTGAACTATGTCATTGTTATTTTGTGTTCTTACACCTCCAACTAATCCGGTTATCATACAGGACAGAGAAACACTATTCTCACATGAGACTGGAGAGTCCCAGACAGAGATGCTGCTAATGCTTGGTTAGGCACGGAGAAAAGAGCCCTCTCTCCTCGGAACAGATCGCTGATGTGAAAGCAGCTTGGCATGGGAGCCCTGTGGCTATGTGGCCCTGTGGCTATGTGGCCCTGTGGCTATGTGGCCCTGTGGCCCTGTGGCTATGTGACTATGTGGCCCTGTGGCTATGTGACTATGTGGCCCTGTGGCTATGTGGCCCTGTGGCCCTGATGCCCTGTGGCCCTGTGGCTATGTGACTATGTGGCCCTGTGGCTATGTGGCCCTGTGGCTATGTGGCCCTGTGGCTATGTGACTATGTGGCCCTGTGGCTATGTGGCCCTGTGGCTATGTGACTATGTGGCCCTGTGGCTATGTGGCCCTGTGGCTATGTGGCCCTGTGGCTATGTGACTATGTGGCCCTGTGGCTATGTGGCCCTGTGGCTATGTGGCCCTGTGGCTATGTGGCCCTGTGGCTATGTGACTATGTGGCCCTGTGGCTATGTGGCCCTGTGGCTATGTGGCTATGTGGCTATGTGACTATGTGGCCCTGTGGCTATGTGGCCCTGTGGCTATGTGACTATGTGGCCCTGTGGCTATGTGGCCCTGTGGCTATGTGACTATGTGGCCCTGTGGCTATGTGATCCTGTGGCCCTGTGGCCCTGTGGCCCTGTGGCTATGTGGCCCTGTGGCTATGTGGCCATGTGGCTATATGGCTATGTGGCCCTCTGGCTATGTGGCCCTCTGGCTATGTGGCCATGTGGCTATGTGGCCCTCTGGCTATGTGGCTATGTGGCCCTCTGGCTATGTGGCCCTCTGGCTATGTGGCCCTCTGGCTATGTGTAAATTGATGTTCTAACACTTAACTAGTGTCTACCCTAGCTCTGAGTGTCTACCCTAGCTCTGAGTGTCTACCCTAGCTCTGAGTGTCTACCCTAGCTCTGAGTGTCTACCCTAGCTCTGAGTGTCTACCCTAGCTCTGAGTGTCTCCCCTAGCTCTGAGTGTCTCCCCTAGCTCTGAGTGTCTCCCCTAGCTCTGAGTGTCTCCCCTAGCTCTGAGTGTCTCCCCTAGCTCTGAGTGTCTCCCCTAGCTCTGAGTGTCTCCCCTAGCTCTGAGTGTCTCCCCTAGCTCTGAGTGTCTCCCCTAGCTCTGAGTGTCTCCCCTAGCTCTGAGTATCTGAGTGTCTACCCTAGCTCTGAGTGTCTACCCTAGCTCTGAGTGTCTACCCTAACTCTGAGTGTCTGAGTGTCTACCCTACCTGAGTGTCTACCCTAGCTCTGAGTGTCTACCCTAGCTCTGAGTGTCTACCCTAGCTCTGAGTGTCTACCCTAGCTCTGAGTGTCTCCCCTAGCTCTGAGTGTCTCCCCTAGCTCTGAGTGTCTCCCCTAGCTCTGAGTGTCTCCCCTAGCTCTGAGTGTCTCCCCTAGCTCTGAGTGTCTCCCCTAGCTCTGAGTGTCTCCCCTAGCTCTGAGTGTCTCCCTAGCTCTGAGTGTCTCCCCTAGCTCTGAGTGTCTCCCCTAGCTCTGAGTGTCTCCCCTAGCTCTGAGTGTCTCCCCTAGCTCTGAGTGTCTCCCCTAGCTCTGAGCGTCTACCCTAGCTCTGAGCGTCTGAGTGTCTCCCCTAGCTCTGAGTGTCTCCCCTAGCTCTGAGTGTCTCCCCTAGCTCTGAGTGTCTCCCCTAGCTCTGAGTGTCTCCCCTAGCTCTGAGTGTCTCCCCTAGCTCTGAGTGTCTCCCCTAGCTCTGAGTGTCTCCCCTAGCTCTGAGTGTCTCCCCTAGCTCTGAGTGTCTCCCTAGCTCTGAGTGTCTCCCCTAGCTCTGAGTGTCTACCCTAGCTCTGAGCGTCTGAGTGTCTACCCTAGCTCTGAGTGTCTACCCTAGCTCTGAGTGTCTACCCTAGCTCTGAGCGTCTGAGTGTCTACCCTAGCTCTGAGTGTCTACCCTAGCTCTGAGTGTCTACACTAGCTCTGAGCGTCTGAGTGTCTCCCCTAGCTCTGAGTGTCTACCCTAGCTCTGAGTGTCTGAGTGTCTACCCTAGCTCTGAGTGTCTACCCTAGCTCTGAGTGTCTACCCTAGCTCTGAGTGTCTACCCTAGCTCTGAGTGTCTCCCCTAGCTCTGAGTGTCTCCCCTAGCTCTGAGTGTCTCCCCTAGCTCTGAGTGTCTCCCCTAGCTCTGAGTGTCTCCCCTAGCTCTGAGTGTCTCCCCTAGCTCTGAGTGTCTCCCCTAGCTCTGAGTGTCTCCCCTAGCTCTGAGTGTCTCCCCTAGCTCTGAGTGTCTGAGTGTCTACCCTAGCTCTGACGTGTCTACCCTAGCTCTGAGTGTCTACCCTAGCTTGAGTGTCTACCCTAGCTCTGAGTGTGCTACCCTAGCTCTGAGTGTCTACCCTAGCTCTGAGTGTCTACACTAGCTCTGAGTGTCTACACTAGCTCTGAGCGTCTGAGTGTCTCCCCTAGCTCTGAGTGTCTCCCCTAGCTCTGAGTGTCTCCCTAGCTCTGAGTGCTCCCCTAGCTCTGAGTGTCTACACTAGCTCTGAGTGTCTACACTAGCTCTGAGTATCTGATGTGTCTACCCTAGCTCTGAGTGTCTACCTAGCTCTGAGTGTCTACCCTAGCTCTGAGTGTCTACCCTAGCTCTGAGTGTCTACCCTAGCTCTGAGTGTCTACCCTAGCTCTGAGTGTCTACCCTGCTCTGAGTGTCTACCCTAGCTCTGAGTGTCTACCCTAACTCTGAGTGTCTACCCTAGCTCTGAGTGTCTGAGTGTCTACCCTAGCTCTAGTTCTACCCTAGCTCTGAGTGTCTGAGTGTCTACCCTAGCTCTGAGTGTCTACCCTAGCTCTGAGTGTCTACCCTAGCTCTGAGTGTCTACCCTAGCTCTGAGTGTCTACCCTAGCTCTGAGTGTCTACCCTAGCTCTGAGTGTCTACCCTAGCTCTGAGTGTCTACCCTAGCTCTGAGTGTCTGAGTGTCTACCCTAGCTCTGAGTGTCTACCCTAGCTCTGAGTGTCTCCCCTAGCTCTGAGTGTCTCCCCTAGCCTCTGAGTGTCTCCCCTAGCTCTGAGTGTCTCCCCTAGCTCTGAGTGTCTCCCTTAGCTCTGAGTGTCTCCCTTAGCTCTGAGTGTCTCCCCTAGCTCTGAGTGTCTCCCCTAGCTCTGAGTGTCTCCCCTAGCTCTGAGTGTCTCCCCTAGCTCTGAGTGTCTCCCCTAGCTCTGAGTGTCTCCCCTAAGCTCTGGAGTGTCTCCCCTAGCTCTGAGTGTCTCCCCTAGCTCTGAGTGTCTCCCTAGCTCTGAGTGTCTCCCCTAGCTCTGAGTGTCTACCCTAGCTCTGAGTGTCTACCCTAGCTCTGAGTGTCTACCCTAGCTCTGAGTGTCTGAGTGTCTACCCTAGCTCTGAGTGTCTACCCTAGCTCTGAGTGTCTGAGTGTCTACCCTAGCTCTGAGTGTCTACCCTAGCTCTGAGTGTCTACCCTAGCTCTGAGTGTCTACCCTATCTCTGAGTGTCTACCCTAGCTCTGAGTGTCTACCCTAGCTCTGAGTGTCTACCCTAGCTCTGAGTGTCTACCCTAGCTCTGAGTGTCTACCCTAGCTCTGAGTGTCTGAGTGTCTACCCTAGCTCTGAGTGTCTACCCTAGCTCTGAGTGTCTACCCTAGCTCTGAGTGTCTCCCCTAGTTCTGAGTGTCTCCCCTAGTTCTGAGTGTCTCCCCTAGTTCTGAGTGTCTCCCCTAGCTCTGAGTGTCTCCCCTAGCTCTGAGTGTCTCCCCTAGCTCTGAGTGTCTCCCTTAGCTCTGAGTGTCTCCCTTAGCTCTGAGTGTCTCCCTTAGCTCTGAGTGTCTCCCCTAGCTCTGAGTGTCTCCCCTAGCTCTGAGTGTCTCCCCTAGCTCTGAGTGTCTCCCCTAGCTCTGAGTGTCTCCCCTAGCTCTGAGTGTCTCCCCTAGCTCTGAGTGTCTCCCCTAGCTCTGAGTGTCTCCCCTAGCTCTGAGTGTCTCCCCTAGCTCTGAGTGTCTCCCCTAGCTCTGAGTGTCTCCCCTAGCTCTGAGTGTCTCCCCTAGCTCTGAGTGTCTCCCCTAGCTCTGAGTGTCTCCCCTAGCTCTGAGTGTCTCCCCTAGCTCTGAGTGTCTCCCCTAGCTCTGAGTGTCTCCCCTAGCTCTGAGTGTCTCCCCTAGCTCTGAGTGTCTCCCCTAGCTCTGAGTGTCTCCCCTAGCTCTGAGTGTCTCCCCTAGCTCTGAGTGTCTCCCCTAGCTCTGAGTGTCTCCCCTAGCTCTGAGTGTCTCCCCTAGCTCTGAGTGTCTCCCCTAGCTCTGAGTGTCTCCCCTAGCTCTGAGTGTCTCCCCTAGCTCTGAGTGTCTCCCCTAGCTCTGAGTGTCTCCCCTAGCTCTGAGTGTCTCCCCTAGCTCTGAGTGTCTCCCCTAGCTCTGAGTGTCTCCCCTAGCTCTGAGTGTCTCCCCTAGCTCTGAGTGTCTCCCCTAGCTCTGAGTGTCTCCCCTAGCTCTGAGTGTCTCCCCTAGCTCTGAGTGTCTCCCCTAGCTCTGAGTGTCTCCCCTAGCTCTGAGTGTCTCCCCTAGCTCTGAGTGTCTCCCCTAGCTCTGAGTGTCTCCCCTAGCTCTGAGTGTCTCCCCTAGCTCTGAGTGTCTCCCCTAGCTCTGAGTGTCTCCCCTAGCTCTGAGTGTCTCCCCTAGCTCTGAGTGTCTCCCCTAGCTCTGAGTGTCTCCCCTAGCTCTGAGTGTCTCCCCTAGCTCTGAGTGTCTCCCCTAGCTCTGAGTGTCTCCCCTAGCTCTGAGTGTCTCCCCTAGCTCTGAGTGTCTCCCCTAGCTCTGAGTGTCTCCCCTAGCTCTGAGTGTCTCCCCTAGCTCTGAGTGTCTCCCCTAGCTCTGAGTGTCTCCCCTAGCTCTGAGTGTCTCCCCTAGCTCTGAGTGTCTCCCCTAGCTCTGAGTGTCTCCCCTAGCTCTGAGTGTCTCCCCTAGCTCTGAGTGTCTCCCCTAGCTCTGAGTGTCTCCCCTAGCTCTGAGTGTCTCCCCTAGCTCTGAGTGTCTCCCCTAGCTCTGAGTGTCTCCCCTAGCTCTGAGTGTCTCCCCTAGCTCTGAGTGTCTCCCCTAGCTCTGAGTGTCTCCCCTAGCTCTGAGTGTCTACCCTAGCTCTGAGTGTCTACCCTAGCTCTGAGTGTCTGAGTGTCTCCCCTAGCTCTGAGTGTCTACCCTAGCTCTGAGTGTCTACCCTAGCTCTGAGTGTCTCCCCTAGCTCTGAGTGTCTCCCCTAGCTCTGAGTGTCTCCCCTAGCTCTGAGTGTCTCCCCTAGCTCTGAGTGTCTCCCCTAGCTCTGAGTGTCTCCCCTAGCTCTGAGTGTCTCCCCTAGCTCTGAGTGTCTCCCCTAGCTCTGAGTGTCTCCCCTAGCTCTGAGTGTCTCCCCTAGCTCTGAGTGTCTCCCCTAGCTCTGAGTGTCTACCCTAGCTCTGAGTGTCTGAGTGTCTCCCCTAGCTCTGAGTGTCTCCCCTAGCTCTGAGTGTCTCCCCTAGCTCTGAGTGTCGTCCCCTAGCTCTGAGTGTCTCCCCTAGCTCTGAGTGTCTCCCCTAGCTCTGAGTGTCTCCCCTAGCTCTGAGTGTCTACCCTAGCTCTGAGTGTCTCCCCTAGCTCTGAGTGTCTCCCCTAGCTCTGAGTGTCTGAGTGTCTCCCCTAGCTCTGAGTGTCTCCCCTAGCTCTGAGTGTCTCCCCTAGCTCTGAGTTGTCTCCCCTAGCTCGAGTGTCTCCCTAGTCTAGTGTCTCCCCCTAGCTCTGAGTGTCTCCCTAGCTCTGTAGTGTCCCTAGCTCGAGTGTCCTCCCCTAGCTCTCGAGTGTCTCCCCTAGCTCTGAGTGTCTCCCCTAGCTCTGAGTGTCTCCCTAGCTCTGAGTGTCTCCCCTAGCGTCTGAGTGTCTCCCCTAGCTCTGAGTGTCTCCCCTAGCTCTGAGTGTCTCCCCTAGCTCTGAGTGTCTCCCCTAGCTCTGAGTGTCTCCCCTAGCTCTGAGTGTCTCCCCTAGCTCTGAGTGTCTCCCCTAGCTCTGAGTGTCTCCCCTAGCTCTGAGTGTCTCCCCTAGCTCTGAGTGTCTCCCCTAGCTCTGAGTGTCTCCCCTAGCTCTGAGTGTCTCCCCTAGCTCTGAGTGTCTCCCCTAGCTCTGAGTGTCTCCCCTAGCTCTGAGTGTCTCCCCTAGCTCTGAGTGTCTCCCCTAGCTCTGAGTGTCTCCCCTAGCTCTGAGTGTCTCCCCTAGCTCTGAGTGTCTCCCCTAGCTCTGAGTGTCTCCCCTAGCTCTGAGTGTCTCCCCTAGCTCTGAGTGTCTCCCCTAGCTCTGAGTGTCTCCCCTAGCTCTGAGTGTCTCCCCTAGCTCTGAGTGTCTCCCCTAGCTCTGAGTGTCTCCCCTAGCTCTGAGTGTCTCCCCTAGCTCTGGTGTCTCCCCTAGCCTCTGAGTGTCTCCTAGTTGTGTGCTCCCCCATAGCTCGGAGTGTCTCCCCTAGCTCTGACTGTCTCCCCTAGCTCTGAGTGTCGGAGTGTCTCCCCTAGCTCTGAGTGTCGCCCTGAGGGCCTGTCTCCCTAGCTCTTGAGTGTCTGAGTTGTCGGCCCCTAGCTCTGAGGTGTCTGAGTGTCCTCCCCTAGCCTGAGTGTCTGGAGTGTCTCCCCTAGCTCTGAGTGTCTCCCCGAGCTTGAGTGTCTCCCCTAGCTCTGAGTGTCTCCCCGCTAGCTCTGATGTGTCTCCCCTAGCTCTGAGTGTCTCCCCTAGCTCTGAGTGTCTCCCCTGCTCTGAGTGGCTCCCCTAGCTCTGAGTGTCTCCCCTAGCTCTGAGGTGTCTCCTCCTAGCTTCTGAGTGTCTCCCCTAGCTCTGAGTGTCTCCCCTAGCTCTGAGTGTCTCCCTAGCTCTGAGTGTCTCCCCTAGCTCTGAGTGTCTCCCCTAGCTCTGAGTGTCTCCCCTAGCTCTGAGTGTCTCCCCTAGCTCTGAGTGTCTCCCCTAGCTCTGAGTGTCTCCCCTAGCTCTGAGTGTCTCCCCTAGCTCTGAGTGTCTCCCCTAGCTCTGAGTGTCCTCCCTAGCTCTGAGTGTCTCCCCTAGCTCTGAGTGTCTCCCTAGCTCTGAGTGTCTGCCCCTAGCTCTGAGTGTCTGCCCTAGCTCTGAGTGTCTGCCCTAGCTCTGAGTGTCTGCCCCTAGCTCTGAGTGTCTGCCCTAGCTCTGAGTGTCTGCCCTAGCTCTGAGTGTCTGCCCTAGCTCTGAGTGTCTGCCCTAGCTCTGAGTGTCTGCCCTAGCTCTGAGTGTCTGCCCTAGCTCTGAGTGTCTGCCCTAGCTCTGAGTGTCTGCCCTAGCTCTGAGTGTCTGCCCTAGCTCTGAGTGTCTGCCCTAGCTCTGAGTGTCTGCCCCTAGCTCTGAGTGTCTGCCCTAGCTCTGAGGTCTCCCCTAGCTCTGAGTGTCTGCCCTAGCTCTGAGTGTCTGCCCTAGCTCTGAGTGTCTCCCCTAGCTCTGAGTGTCTCCCCTAGCTCTGAGTGTCTCCCCTAGCTCTGAGTGTCTCCCCTAGCTCTGAGTGTCTCCCCTAGCTCTGAGTGTCTCCCCTAGCTCGAGTGTCTCCCCTAGCTCTGAGTGTCTCCCCTAGCTCTGAGTGTCTCCCCTAGCTCGTGAGTGGGTCTCCCCTAGCTCTGAGTTCTCCCCCTAGCTCTGAGTGTCGCCCTAGCTCTGAGTGTCTCCCCTAGCTCTGAGTGTCTCCCCTAGCTCTGAGTGTCTCCCCTAGCTCTGAGTGTCTCCCCTAGCTCTGAGTGTCTCCCCTAGCTCTGAGTGTCTCCCCGTAGCTCTGAGTGTCTCCCCTAGCTTGAGTGTCTCCCCTAGCTCTGAGGTGTCTCCCCTAGCTCTGAGTGTCTCCCCTAGCTCTGAGTGTCTCCCCTAGCTCTGAGTGTCTCCCCTAGCTCTGAGTGTCTCCCCTAGCTCTGAGTGTCTCCCCTAGCTCTGAGTGTCTCCCCTAGCTCTGAGTGTTCTCCCCTAGCTCTGAGTGTCTCCCCTAGCTCTGGTGTCTCCCCTAGCTCTGAGTGTCTCCCCTAGCTCTGAGTGTCTCCCCTAGCTCTGAGTGTCTCCCCTAGCTCTGAGTGTCTCCCCTAGCTCTGAGTGTCTCCCCTAGCTCTGAGTGTCTCCCCTAGCTCTGAGTGTCTACCCTAGCTCTGAGTGTCTCCCCTAGCTCTGAGTGTCTGAGTGTCTACCCTAGCTCTGAGTGTCTACCCTAGCTCTGAGTGTCTCCCCTAGCTCTGAGTGTCTCCCCTAGCTCTGAGTGTCTCCCCTAGCTCTGAGTGTCTCCCCTAGCTCTGAGTGTCTCCCCTAGCTCTGAGTGTCTCCCCTAGCTCTGAGTGTCTCCCCTAGCTCTGAGTGTCTCCCCTAGCTCTGAGTGTCTCCCCTAGCTCTGAGTGTCTCCCCTAGCTCTGAGTGTCTCCCCTAGCTCTGAGTGTCTCCCCTAGCTCTGAGTGTCTCCCCTAGCTCTGAGTGTCTCCCCTAGCTCTGAGTGTCTCCCCTAGCTCTGAGTGTCTCCCCTAGCTCTGAGTGTCTCCCCTAGCTCTGAGTGTCTCCCCTAGCTCTGAGTGTCTCCCCTAGCTCTGAGTGTCTCCCCTAGCTCTGAGTGTCTCCCCTAGCTCGTGAGTGTCTCCCTAGCTCTGAGTGTCTCCCCTAGCTCTGAGTGTCTCCCCTAGCTCTGAGTGTCTCCCCTAGCTCTGAGTGTCTCCCCTAGCTCTGAGTGTCTCCCCTAGCTCTGAGTGTCTCCCTACGCTCTGAGTGTCTCCCCTACTCTGAGTGTCTCCCCTAGCTCTGAGTGTCTCCCCTAGCTCTGAGTGTTCCCCTAGCTCTGAGTGTCTCCCCTAGCTCTGAGTGTCTCCCCTAGCTTCTGAGTGTCTCCCCTAGCTCTGAGTGTCTCCCCTAGCTCTGAGTTCTCCCCTAGCTCTGAGTGTCTCCCCTAGCTCTGAGTGTCTCCCCTAGCTCTGAGTGTCTCCCCTTAGCTCTGAGTGTCTCCCCTAGCTCTGAGTGTCTGAGTGTCTGAGTGTCTCCCTAGCTCTGAGTGTCTGAGTGTCTCCCCTAGCTCTGAGTGTCTGAGTGTCTCCCCTAGCTCTGAGTGTCTGAGTGTCTCCCCTAGCTCTGAGTGTCTCCCCTAGCTCTGAGTGTCTCCCCTAGCTCTGAGTGTCTCCCCTAGCTCTGAGTGTCTCCCTAGCTCTGAGTGTCTCCACCTAGTCTTGAGTTGTCTCCCCCCTAGCTCTGAGTGTCTCCCCTAGCTCTGAGTGTCTCCCCTAGCTCTGAGTGTCTCCCTAGCTCTGAGTGTCTCCCCTAGCTCTGAGTGTCTCCCCTAGCTCTGAGTGTCTCCCCTAGCTCTGAGTGTCTCCCCTAGCTCTGAGTGTCTCCCCTAGCTCTGAGTTTGAAGAGTGTTTTATTTGTAATGATGATGAAAGGTGGATGTTGTTGCTACTTATAAATCTTATCTACTGGATAAGGAAGTCTGCTACATGACAACCATGTATTTTTTTAAAACAGAATTTAAAGAAAATGTTGTCCCCTTAGCCCTGCCAGAGAAAACATTGCGGGGTCAGAAGGATTTGATCTGGGGCAAGGATCCTGCCAGAGAACGCCCGTCCACCTGGACCATCCACACCCCACCCGCCTCCGCCAACTCCAAGAGCTCCGAACACAGGCAAATGACTCAGGGAGCCGTCCGGCTTGCACCCCTCAACCCCCAGGTTGGTACCTCCTGTCACACCCTCAACCCCCAGGTTGGTACCTCCTGTCTCATCCCTCAACCCCCAGGTTGGTACCTCCTGTCTCACCCCTCAACCCAGGTTGGTACCTCCTGTCTCATCCCTCAACCCCCAGGTTGGTACCTCCTGTCTCACCCCTCAACCCCAGGTTGGTACCTCCTGTCACACCCCTCAACCCCCAGGTTGGTACCTCCTGTCTCATCCCTCAACCCCCAGGTTGGTACCTCCTGTCTCACCCCTCAACCCCCAGGTTGGTACCTCCTGTCTCACCCCTCAACCCCCCAGGTAACTAGCTTGTGACTAGGGTTGCAAAATTCTACTTGTCACCAGAGTAAGGAAACTGTCCTTTTAAGAGACCTAAGCGAGATTTGCTACCACCTCGCAGCAAAACATTTTAGTGGCCCCGCTCTTGATGGTGGAGAGAGATTTTTTATTTTTTTTAAAGTTAATTATCTGCAATTTTGTCATGGGGCGTAGAGAAAATGTTTCAGTTTTAAAGCAATTTTTCTGCAATTCAACACATTTTGCCGTGGGGCAGAGATAATTGTTTTTCAGTTTTACAGCAAGTTTCCTGCAATTTTACACATTTCACTATTGGGTGGATATAACTTTTTGATGTTTTAAAGCTGATTTCCTGCAATTCTGCACATTTTGTAATGCCATGCCATGTTAATATGATATCTGAGTCAGAGTGACTAACTAAACCAATGGGGGTTCCCCTGGAGGTCAGATGTTCAGATGTTTCAGATGTTCCGATGTTCAGATGTTCCGATGTTCCGATGATCCGATGTTCAGATGTTCCGATGATCAGATGTTCCGATGTTCAGATGTTCCGATGTTCAGATGTTCAGATGTTCCGATGATCAGATGTTCCGATGTTCCGATGATCAGATGATCAGATGTTCAGATGTTCAGATGTTCCGATGTTTGCTTCTCTCTTCCATAATCCAGTAGTGTTTTGTCTCTCTCCAGTGTCTCCCTGCTCTGGCTTCCATATCCATCAGTAAGTTGTCCTTCACCATCCTGGAGGGCCACATCAACCCTATGGCCCCAGACTTCTGCCGTTTCAAGCAGCACTACTGTCTGTGCTGGGGCCTGCTGGTGAGCTGTTGTCGGGGCTGGGGAGTCTTCTGAGGCGCTATGCTGTCCCCATGGCCAGGGTCGACGGAGAGAGGCTGGTACAGCTGGCACAGGTGGGTGGGGGTGGGTGGGTGGGGGTGGGGGTGACTGTGTGTGAGGTGGGTGGGGGTGAGTTGGGTGGGTGGGGGTGAGGTGGGTGGGGGTGAGTGGGGGTGACTGTTGTGATGGAAATCAACATAATGTCAACCAATCTGACTACATAAGATTTAGTCTGTGAATTTATAAACCAATCTGACTATTTAAAACCTAGTCTATGAATTTATAAACTAATCTGACTACATCGGAGGAGGATTCTATTGCGTTGTGGTGAGTAGAGGGGCTTGTTTTGAGACCGAAGCACAGAGCTGCACGTGTTCTTATTCTTCACTAGTTAATTAAGCCCTGGGTAATGTTTTCAGACGTCTCGTGTAATGCAGGCCTACATGGAGCACCACCACATCGGCTGCTACTGATGGCTGACAGCTATTTCCATGTTAAAATATTATGGGATGTTTTTTCTCCATTGTTTTTGATGGTAGGCCACTCTGGTAGGCCGTACATTATGATCAAATAGCCACAGTAGCCTACTTGACCACTGTTAAAACTGTAACTTAGCAGGTACAGCCTCAGTGTTCACAGTAAAACTGTAACATTAAGCAGGTACCGCCTCAGTGTTCACAGTAAAACTGTAACTTAAAGCAGGTACAGCCTCAGTGTTCACAGTAAAACTGTAACTTAGCAGGTACAGCCTGTGTTCACAGTAAAACTGTAACATTAAGCAGGTACCGCCTCAGTGTTCACAGTAAAACTGTAACTTAGTGGCTACAGCCTCAGTGTTCACAGTAAAACTGTAACTTAGTGGGTACAGCCTCAGTGTTCACAGTAAAACTGTAACTTAGTGGGTACAGCCTCAGTGTTCACAGTAAAACTGTAACTTAGCAGGTACAGCCTCAGTGTTCACAGTAAAACTGTAACATTAAGCAGGTACCGCCTCAGTGTTCACAGTAAAACTGTAACTTAGTGGGTACAGCCTCAGTGTTCACAGTAAAACTGTAACTTAGTGGGTACAGCCTCAGTGTTCACAGTAAAACTGTAACTTAGTGGGTACAGCCTCAGTGTTCACAGTAAAACTGCCAGAATTTGCCCTGAATTTTCATAACGTTCAGGTTTGCGCACAGCAGAAGGTTTCATTGGTGCTCTCCCATTACGGATCACTGTCCCTGTTCTTCTCCAGGGCGGGGATCTGGACTGGGCCGTAGGAGGAGGAGGCAGTAGCTCGGTGGAGCGTCTCCTCTCGGTGATAGAGAACAGAGAGGAGGTTTGGGACCTGGTGCACCGACCAGGGCAGCGCTACCGGGGGGAGGGAGGCACGGAGGCTGCCGCGATACGGATCCAGAGCTGCTGGAGGCGCCACTGGGCCCGCAACGCCTACCTGCGCCACCGCCAGAGGAGGTGGGCGGCAGGGACCATCGCCATCTCCTGGCTGATGCACGCTCAACTGGGCCGTGTCAGGAAGAGCCTGCAGGAGAGCAAGAGGACACACCTGGATAACTACCGCATCAGGGGCCAGGTCTGTCTGTCCGTCTGTCTGTCATACCCAGATGCTCTCCCAGTCATATTACCCCTCTGACTGAGCAGAGAATCCTCTGTACCCTTGATTGTCTGACATCTCAGTTAAATGTCTGTTTTGATATAACAGCACTATGTACCTTCATATGCTCTGTCTCTGTCTGTGTCTCTGTCTCTGTCTCTGTCTGTGTCTCTGTCTGTGTCTGTGTCTGTATCTCTGTCTGTGCCTGTGTCTCTGTCTGTGTCTCTGTCTGTGTCTGTATCTCTGTCTGTGCCTGTGTCTCTGTCTGTGTCTGTGCCTGTGTCTCTGTCTGTGTCTCTGTCTGTATCTCTGTCTCTGTCTGTGTCTGTATCTCTGTCTGTGCCTGTGTCTCTGTCTGTGTCTGTATCTCTGTCTGTGTCTGTATCTCTGTCTCTGTGTCTCTGTCTGTCTGTGTCTCTGTCTGTGTCTGTCTGTGTCTCTGTCTGTGTCTCTGTCTGTGTCTCTGTCTGTGTCTGTATCTCTGTCTGTGCCTGTGTCTCTGTCTCTGTCTCTGTCTCTGTCTGTGTCTCTGTCTGTGTCTGTATCTCTGTCTGTGCCTGTGTCTCTGTCTGTGTCTCTGTCTGTGTCTGTATCTCTGTCTCTGTGTCTCTGTCTGTCTGTGTCTCTGTCTGTGTCTGTATCTCTGTCTGTGGCTGTATCTCTGTGTCTCGGTCTGTATCTCTGTCTCTGTGTCTGTGTCTCTGTCTGTCTGTATCTCTGTCTCTGTGTCTCTGTCTGTGTCTCTGTCTGTCTGTGTCTCTGTCTGTCTGTGCCTGTGTCTCTGTCTGTGTCTGTCTGTGACTGTCTGTGACTGTCTGTGTCTCTGGCTGTGTCTCTGTCTCTGTCTGTCTGTCTCTGTCTGTATCTCTGTCTCTGTCTGTATCTCTGTGTCTGTGTCTCTGTCTATCTCTGTCTCTGTGTCTCTGTCTGTGTCTCTGTCTGTCTGTGTCTCTGTCTGTGCCTGTGTCTCTGTCTGTGACTGTCTGTGACTGTCTGTGTCTCTGTCTGTGTCTCTGTCTGTCTGTGTCTCTGTCTGTCTCTGTCTGTCTGTGCCTGTGTCTCTGTCTGTGACTGTCTGTGTCTGTCTGTTACTGTCTGTTACTGTCTGTGTCTGTCTGTGTCTCTGTCTGTTTGTATTTGTGCCTGTGTCTCTGTCTGTATCTGTGTCTGTGACTCTGTCTGTCTCTGGCTCTGCCTGTGTCTCTGAATGTGTCGGTGTCCCTGTCTCTGTGTGTGTCCCTGTCTCTGTATGTGTCTGTATCTGTGTCTGTGACTCTGTCTGTGTTTCTGTCTGTGTCTCTGAATGTGTCCCTGTCTCTGCGTGTGTCCCTGTCTCTGTATGTGTCTGTATCTGTGTCTGTGACTCTGTCTGTGTCTCTGTCTCTGAATGTGTCTGTGTCTCTGTCTGTGTCTCTGTCTGTGTCTCTGAATATGTCTGTGTTTCTGTCTGTGTCTCTGTCTGTGTCTCTGAATATGTCTGTGTCTCTGTCTGTGTCTCTGTCTCTGATTGTGTTGGTGTCTCTGTCTGTGTCTCTGTCTGTGTCTCTGAATATGTCTGTGTTTCTGTCCCTGAATGTGTTGGTGTCTCTGTCTGTGTCTCTGTCTGTGTCTCTGTCTGTGTCTCTGTCTGTGTCTCTGAATATGTCTGTGTTTCTGTCCCTGAATGTGTTGGTGTCTCTGTCTGTGTCTCTGTCTGTGTCTCTGTCTGTGTCTCTGAATATGTCTGTGTTTCTGTCCCTGAATGTGTTGGTGTCTCTGTCTGTGTCTCTGTCTGTGTCTCTGTCTGTGTCTCTGTCTGTGTCTCTGAATATGTCTGTGTCTCTGTCTGTGTCTCTGTCTCTGATTGTGTTGGTGTCTCTGTCTGTGTCTCTGTCTGTGTCTCTGAATATGTCTGTGTTTCTGTCCCTGAATGTGTTGGTGTCTCTGTCTGTGTCTCTGTCTGTGTCTCTGTCTGTGTCTCTGTCTGTGTCTCTGAATATGTCTGTGTTTCTGTCCCTGAATGTGTTGGTGTCTCTGTCTGTGTCTCTGTCTGTGTCTCTGTCTGTGTCTCTGAATATGTCTGTGTTTCTGTCCCTGAATGTGTTGGTGTCTCTGTCTGTGTCTCTGTCTGTGTCTCTGTCTGTGTCTCTGTCTGTGTCTCTGAATATGTCTGTGTCTCTGTCTGTGTCTCTGTCTCTGATTGTGTTGGTGTCTCTGTCTGTGTCTCTGTCTGTGTCTCTGAATATGTCTGTGTTTCTGTCCCTGAATGTGTTGGTGTCTCTGTCTGTGTCTCTGTCTGTGTCTCTGTCTGTGTCTCTGTCTGTGTCTCTGAATATGTCTGTGTTTCTGTCCCTGAATGTGTTGGTGTCTCTGTCTGTGTCTCTGTCTGTGTCTCTGTCTGTGTCTCTGAATATGTCTGTGTTTCTGTCCCTGAATGTGTTGGTGTCTCTGTCTGTGTCTCTGTCTGTGTCTCTGTCTGTGTCTCTGTCTGTGTCTCTGAATATGTCTGTGTTTCTGTCCCTGAATGTGTTGGTGTCTCTGTCTGTGTCTCTGTCTGTGTCTCTGTCTCTGTCTGTGTTTCTGTCTGTGTCTCTGAATGTGTCTGTGTGTCTGTCTGTGACTGTCTGTGTCTCTGTCTGTCTCTGTCTGTCTGTGCCTGTGTCTCTGTCTGTGACTGTCTGTGTCTGTCTGTTACTGTCTGTCTGTGTCTCTGTCTGTTTGTATTTGTGTCTGTGTCTCTGTCTGTGTCTCTGTCTGTGTCTCTGTCTGTGTTTCTGTCTGTGTCTCTGAATGTGTCTCTGTATCTGAATATGTCTGTGTCCCTGTCTGTGTCTCTGTCTCTGAATGTGTCTGTGTCTCTGTCTGTGTCTGTGTCTCTGTCTCTGAATGTGTCTGTGTCTCTGTCTGTGTCTCTGTCTCTGTCTGTGTCTCTGAATGTGTCTCTGTCCTTGTCCCTGTCTCTGTCTGTATCTGTGTCAGTGGATCATATCCTTCTCTCTTGTCAGTCTGTCTCTGTGTCGTGACTTGCCTTTTACATTAATCTGAAGACTGTTATTTATCTAATTAACTAAGTATGTTGAATTGTTACCCAATTTAAATTAATCATGTGACAATGAACTCATTAGGATTTGGGGCACCACGGGAGCGGTTCTTTAAAGAGGTACGATCTCCCTAGTTAAACCCTAAAAGGTCTTTACCTATCACATCTATAAACAACTTATTAATCATAATCTTGTATCATATCATCATTCTGAACAGTCGTAACCTCCTTGCATCTGCAAAAACCCCAGCCTTCATTACTACACAAATTGGTTTAATTATTTATTTACTACCTAATTACAGTGCCTTTGCAAAAGTATTCATCCCCCTTGGCGTTTTTCCTATTTTGTTGCATTACAACCTGTAATTTAAATAGATTTTTATTTGGATTTCATGTAATGGACATACACAAAATAGTCCAAATTGTGGAAGTGAAATGAAAAACATGACTTGTTTCAAAAAATAAAATAAAAAATACAAAAATTGAAAAGTGGTGCATGCAAACCATAAGATCTGGTGGACTTTATTTAAGTGTCACATGATCTGTCACATGATCTGTCACATGATATATATATATATATCTGTTCTGAAAGGCCCTAGAGTCTGTAATACCACTAAGCAAGGGGCACCACCAAGCAAGAGGCACCATGAAGACCAAGGAGCTCTCCAAACAGGTCAGGGACAAAGTTGTGGAGAAGTACAGATCAGGGTTGGGTTATAAAAAAATATCTGAAATTTTTTACATCTCACAGAGCACCAATTAAATCCATTGTTAACAAATTCAATGAATATGGCACCACAACAAACCTGCTAAGAGAGGGCCACCCAGCAAAACTCACGGACCAGGCAAGGAGGGCATTAATCGGAGAGGCAACAAAGAGACCGAAGATAACCCTGAAGGAGCTGCAAAACTCCACAACGGAGATTGGAGTATCTGTCCATAGGACCACTTTAAGCTGTACACTCCACAGAACTGGGCTTTACGGAAGAGATTGGAGTATCTGTCCATAGGACCACTTTAAGCCGTACACTCCACAGAACTGGGCTTTATGAAAGAGATTGGAGTATCTGTCCATAGGACCACTTTAAGCCGTACAGTTCACAGAGCTGGGCTTTATGGAAGAGTGACCAGAAAAAAGACATTGCTTAAAGAAAAAAGTCATGTGGGAGACTCCCCAAACATATGGAAGATGGTACTCTGGTTAGATGAGACTAAAATAGAGTTTTTTGGCCATCAACGAAAACTCTATATCTGGCACAAACCCAACACCTCTCATCACCCCGAGAACACCATCCTCACAGTGAAGCATGGTGGTGGCAGCATCATGCTGTGGGGATGTTTTTCATCTGCAGGGACTGGGAAACTGGTTGGAATTGAAGGGATGATGGACGGCGCTAAATACAGGGAAATTCTTGAGGGAAACCTGTTTCAGTCTTCCAGAGATTTGAGACTGGGACGGAGGTTCGCCTTCCAGCAGGACAATGACCCTAAGCAGGACAATGACCCTATACTGCTAAAGCAACATTCGAGTGGTTTAAGGGGAAACATGTAAATGTCTTGGAATGACCTAGTCAAAGCCCAGACCTCAATCCTATTGAGAATCTGTGGTATGAGTTAAAGATTGCTGTACGCCAGTGGAACCCATCCAACTTGAAGGAGCTGGAGCAGTTTTGCCTTGAAGAATGGGCAAAAATCCCGGTGGCTAGATGTGCCAAGCTTATAGAGACATACCCCCAGGAGACTTGCAGCTGTAATTGCTGCAAAATGTGGCTGTACAAAGTATTGACTTGGGGGGGTGAATAGTTCCCCAAAAATCTATTTGAATTCCAGGTTGTAAGAAAACAAAATAGGAAAAATACCAAGGGGGTGAATACTTTCGCAAGCCACTGTAAATGGGAACACAGGCTAAACACACACACTCTGCATCGGTTATCGACTGGAGACTTAATCCGTTGAAAACAGATCCCTAGCGGAATGACAACAAAATGGACACTCGTTAAAGAAGAGAGAGAGAGAGAGAGAGAGAGAGAGGGACAGAGACACTTAACATTGCCACATTCAGAAACTACTCTCACCTACAATGACCATTAACTTTGCACACGATCCGCCGCCCGCTTTGAGCAAGAAATCATAGATGTGTTTACGTGAAATGCCTGGTTTCGCTGGGGATCTCTCAGTGAATGGGGCAGCCTTTTTACGGCACGCTTGTAAGGCTCTGATTGTCTGAAATGGTTCCAACAACTCTTCTACTGTTGTCCTTCTTCATAGTTGTTCAGTATCCGGTGACTTATCGTGTTGTCCTGAACAGAACTACAGAGTTCATTTTCCTTCCATTCGCTCTTGAAGATGCTTCTTTGAAGATAGGCTAGCCAACCATATCGATGGTTCCCCAATGGGATGATGAGTATCGTAATACAATGGTTTGAGCAGAGTAACAGGGTGGTCCTACTTAAATTTGCTTTGAAGATACTTTACTTAGGACAGCTAATCAGGTGAGTTTATCATCTCCACCTCGTGAACCTCGTGTTGAGGTTCAAAGTTCAAACGATTTTAAACGCACAGCTGCAGCTTCACAATTTTCTGGTCTAATGTGATCACTTCTTAACCCACGAAAGGGGCGGTTCCGGCAGGCTTGCACGCTCCCTGATCTCACTCTGGGGGCGGTGATTACTCACTGTGCGAAAGTTATGGAAAACAATTCTCTTCTATAAATCATATCCCACTTTTAACAAAAAAATCTTTAATCGTTTTCCATATTACATGCACAAACCCATAGTATGGAAACCATCATCCATATAATAGGTATACTTTCCAAGTTACACTATTTCCTTCATAACATTTTTAATGACATCACAAAATAACAAACAAAATGATCGCCTCTGACCATTCCCCGCGTTCTATGTTAGAAATATTGCTCCAGTGTTTGCATTTTGAAACGTGTTAAGAGTGGGCAAAAAGGTCTGTTGAGACAAAGCACATTCCTTTGGTGAATTTAGAGAGCACGGGCCTGGATTTTCCCCTTGATTTACAACAGGACATAGGTTGTTAATCTCCACTAGTCATTTGGATTCTCGTGGTCAGTCATGACACCTGTCGTCTTGGCTGTAACATCTTCATGTACTCAGCCTGTGTGTGTGTGTGTGTGTGTGTGTGTGAGTGTGTGTATGTGTATGTGTATGTGTGTGTGTGTGTGTGAGTGTGAGTGTGAGTGTGAGTGTGAGTGTGAGTGTGAGTGTGAGTGTGAGTGTGAGTGTGTGTGTGTGTGTGTGAGTGTCCAGGACAGTCGCATCACTGATCTATGTTCCTCTTGTCCTCCTCCAGTATCTGTCAGCCAACTGGAAACACATCCAGGCTTCCAGAAGGACCATCATACACGTCCCATCATTAGGTAGGTATCTCTCACACAGACACATCTCATCATTAGGTAGGTATCTCTCACACAGACACATCTCATCATTAGGGAGGTCTCCCTCACACAGACACATCTCATCATTAGGGAGGTCTCCCTCACACAGACACATCTCATCATTAGGTAGGTCTCCCTCACACAGTCACATCCCATCATTAGGTAGGTCTCCCTCACACAGACACATCTCATCATTAGGTAGGTCTCCCTCACACAGACACATACCATCATTAGGTAGGTAGGTCTCCCTCACACAGTCACATCCCATCATTAGGTAGGTCTCCCTCACACAGACACATCTCATCATTAGGTAGGTCTCCCTCACACAGACACATCCCATCATTAGGTAGGTAGGTCTCCCTCACACAGACAAATCCCATCATTAGGTAGGTAGGTCTCTCACACACAGACACATCCCATCATTAGGTAGGTAGGTCTCTCACACAGACACATCCCATCATTAGGTAGGTAGGTCTCCCTCACACAGACACATCCCATCATTAGGTAGGTAGGTCTCCCTCACACAGACACATCTCATCATTAGGTAGGTAGGTCTCCCTCACACAGACACATCCCATCATTAGGTAGGTAGGTCTCCCTCACACAGACACATCTCATCATTAGGTAGGTAGGTCTCCCTCACACAGACACATCCCATCATTAGGTAGGTCTCTCACACACAGACACGTCCCATCATTAGGTAGGTCTCCCTCACACAGACACATCCCATCATTAGGTAGGTATCTCTCACACAGACACATCTCATCATTAGGTAGGTATCTCTCACACAGACACATCTCATCATTAGGTAGGTCTCCCTCACACAGACACATACCATCATTAGGTAGGTATCTCTCACACAGACACATCTCATCATTAGGTAGGTATCTCTCACACAGACACATCTCATCATTAGGTAGGTATCTCTCACACAGACACATCTCATCATTAGGTAGGTCTCCCTCACACAGACACATACCATCATTAGGTAGGTAGGTCTCCCTCACACAGACACATACCATCATTAGGTAGGTAGGTCTCCCTCACACAGACACATACCATCATTAGGTAGGTAGGTCTCCCTCACACAGACACATCTCATCATTAGGTAGGTATCTCTCACACAGACACATCTCATCATTAGGTAGGTCTCCCTCACACAGACACATCTCATCATTAGGTAGGTCTCCCTCACACAGACACATCTCATCATTAGGTAGGTATCTCTCACACAGACACATCTCATCATTAGGTAGGTATCTCTCACACAGACACATCTCATCATTAGGTAGGTCTCCCTCACACAGACACATCTCATCATTAGGTAGGTCTCCCTCACACAGACACATCTCATCATTAGGTAGGTCTCCCTCACACAGACACATCTCATCATTAGGTAGGTATCTCTCACACAGACACATCTCATCATTAGGTAGGTATCTCTCACACAGACACATCTCATCATTAGGTAGGTATCTCTCACACAGACACATCTCATCATTAGGTAGGTCTCCCTCACACAGACACATCCCATCATTAGGTAGGTATCTCTCACACAGACACATCCCATCATTAGGTAGGTATCTCTCACACAGACACATCTCATCATTAGGTAGGTATCTCTCACACAGACACATCTCATCATTAGGTAGGTCTCCCTCACACAGTCACATCCCATCATTAGGTAGGTATCTCTCACAAGACACATACCATCATTAGGTAGGTAGGTCTCCCTCACACAGTCACATCCCATCATTAGGTAGGTCTCCCTCACACAGACACATCCCATCATTAGGTAGGTATCTCTCACACAGACACATCCCATCATTAGGTAGGTATCTCTCACACAGTCACATCCCATCATTAGGTAGGTAGGTCTCCCTCACACAGTCACATCTCATCATTAGGTAGGTCTCCCTCACACAGTCACATCCCATCATTAGGTAGGTAGGTATCTCTCACACAGTCACATCTCATCATTAGGTAGGTCTCCCTCACACAGTCACATATCATCATTAGGTAGGTCTCCCTCACACAGTCACATCTCATCATTAGGTAGGTCTCCCTCACACAGTCACATCCCATCATTAGGTAGGTCTCCCTCACACAGTCACATCCCATCATTAGGTAGGTATCTCTCACACAGACACATACCATCATTAGGTAGGTAGGTCTCCCTCACACAGTCACATCCCATCATTAGGTAGGTCTCCCTCACACAGACACATCCCATCATTAGGTAGGTCTCTCTCACACAGACACATCCCATCATTAGGTAGGTATCTCTCACACAGACACATCCCATCATTAGGTAGGTATCTCTCACACAGTCACATCCCATCATTAGGTAGGTAGGTATCTCTCACACAGACACATCTCATCATTAGGTAGGTCTCCCTCACACAGACACATACCATCATTAGGTAGGTAGGTCTCCCTCTCACAGATACATCCCATCATTAGGTAGGTCTCCCTCACACAGTCACATCCCATCATTAGGTAGGTCTCCCTCACACAGGTGTCTCTGTACAGGTGTCTGTGGACAGCTCTGTCTACAGCTACACCTGACTGGTACTGGTACTGGTACTGGTACAGCTTGAAATGGGTCTGTGGTCTCTGCAGGAAGACCACGAGGAGACGTGAGATTCTGAACGACGGAGAGGGAGGGAACTGAACAGAAAGCTCTCACCTCTATTGCCACTTCATTTAGGAATTTGGAGTTAAAGCTAGCTTGAAATGGGTCTGTGGTCTCTGCAGGAAGACCACGAGGAGACGTGAGATTCTGAACGACGGAGAGGGAGGGAACTGAACAGAAAGCTCTCACCTCTATTGCCATTTCATTTAGGAATTTGGAGTTAAAGCTAGCTTGAAATGGGTCTGTGGTCTCTGCAGGAAGACCACGAGGAGACGTGAGATTCTGAACGACGGAGAGGGAGGGAACTGAACAGAAAGCTCTCACCTCTATTGCCACTTCATTTAGGAATTTGGAGTTAAAGCTAGCTTGAAATGGGTCTGTGGTCTCTGCAGGAAGACCACGAGGAGACGTGAGATTCTGAACGACGGAGAGGGAGGGAACTGAACAGAAAGCTCTCACCTCTATTGCCATTTCATTTAGGAATTTGGAGTTAAAGCTAGCTTGAAATGGGTCTGTGGTCTCTGCAGGAAGACCACGAGGAGACGTGAGATTCTGAACGACGGAGAGGGAGGGAACTGAACAGAAAGCTCTCACCTCTATTGCCACTTCATTTAGGAATTTGGAGTTAAAGCTAGCTTGAAATGGGTCTGTGGTCTCTGCAGGAAGACCACGAGGAGACGTGAGATTCTGAACGACGGAGAGGGAGGGAACTGAACAGAAAGCTCTCACCTCTATTGCCATTTCATTTAGGAATTTGGAGTTAAAGCTAATGAATAGGCCATTAACCGTTAGGAGAGACTATATTTCAACGAGACACAGGGGATGTGTTTTGCCCCCCCCCCCTCCAGGTAATGAACTACAGGAATCTTGTTTCTACAGTTTCCGTCGTGGGTCTTTTAGATGGCCTCCTGTTTTATTTTATTAGTCTGAACGAGGAAAGGCAACACACAGAAGAACTATGAGATCAGGCGTGTGCTTGTCAACCCTCAATAAACTATTGTCTCAAATGATTATTAGAGCTAATTACAAACAGATGGAATGTTTTATGGGGTGTGTGTGTGTGTGTGTGTGTGTGTGTGTGTGTGTGTGTGTGTGTGTGTGTGTGTGTGTGTTAGCACGTGTGTGTGCTGCTGTGTTGAGAAGATAATTAGCTAGTTGAACCCCATTGTCGTTAATTAGCAGGAAGCCAATCATTTAATTTAATTACCTCGATCCATCGGAGGATCGTCTCTGCCTCTCTCACTGCACTGGTAGGTCAGCCAGACAGACCAGCAGACAGACCCACAGGGAAGTCCTCTGCACAGTATCTCTCACTGCACTGGTAGGTCAGCCAGACAGACCAGCAGACAGACAACCTAACCCAGTCTGCCATACACAAAACACAGAACACAGGGTTACCATCTAACCCAGTCTGCAATACACAGAACACAGGGTTACCATCTAACCCAGTCTGCCATACACAGAACACAGGGTTACCACCTAACCCAGTCTGCCATACACAGAACACAGGGTTACCACCTAACCCAGTCTGCCATACACAGAACACAGGGTTACAACCTAACCCAGTCTGCCATACACAGAACACAGGGTTACAATCTAACCCAGTCTGCCATACACAGAACACAGGGTTACAACCTAACCCAGTCTGCCATACACATTAACCCTGTGTTCTGTGTTCTGTGTCTGGCAGACTGGGTTAGATGGTAACCCTGTATTCTGTGTTCTATGTGTTAGGTTCCCCATGTTTAACCCTGTATTCTGTGTTCTATGTGTTAGGTTCCCCATGTTTAACCCTGTATTCTGTGTTCTTTTTGTTAGGTTCCCCTGTGTTCTAACCCTGTATTCTGTGTTCTATGTGTTAGGTGCCCCTGTGTTCTAACCCTGTATTCTGTGTTCTATGTGTGTCCTCTGTCAGGTTACTCCCAGCTGCAGCGTTTCAGCCTGAAGGGTTTTGACGTCCTGCAGAACATCCAGATGGGACGACTGTGTGATGTCAGAGGTACGGTAAGAGCTGATGTTCACAGACCCCCCCCCCCTTTGGGACTGCGTTGTACATTGCCTGAAACATTCACAGACCCCCCCCCCCTCCCCCCAGTGCCGTTACACAGCATTACAGCGCCATCTTTGGGACTGCGTTGTCCATCGCCTGAAACACCCCCCCCCCCCTGCGTTGTCCATCGCCTGAAACACCCCCCCCCCCCCCTGCGTTGTCCATCGCCTGAAACACCCCCCCTGCGTTGTCCATCGCCTGAAACACCCCCCCCCTGCATTGTCCATCGCCTAAAACACCCCCCCCCTGCATTGTCCATCGCCTGAAACACCCCCCCTGCGTTGTCCATCGCCTGAAACACCCCCCCCTGCGTTGTCCATCGCCTGAAACAGTCCCCCCCCCCCTGCATTGTCCATCGCCTGAATCACCCCCCCCCCTGCGTTGTCCATCGCCTGAAACACACCCCCCCCCCCCCCCTGCGTTGTCCATCGCCTGAAACACCCCCCCTGCGTTGTCCATCGCCTGAAACACCCCCCCCCTGCATTGTCCATCGCCTAAAACACCCCCCCCCTGCATTGTCCATCGCCTGAAACACCCCCCCTGCGTTGTCCATCGCCCGAAACACCCCCCCCTGCGTTGTCCATCGCCTGAAACACCCCCCCCCTGCGTTGTCCATCGCCTGAAACACCCCCCCCCTGCGTTGTCCATCGCCTGAAACACCCCCCCCTGCGTTGTCCATCGCCTGAAACAGTCCCCCCCCCCCTGCGTTGTCCATCGCCTGAAACAGTCCCCCCCCCCCTGCGTTGTCCATCGCCTGAATCACCCCCCCCTGCGTTGTCCATCGCCTGAAACAGTCCCCCCCTGCGTTGTCCATCGCCTGAAACACCCCCCCCCCTGCGTTGTCCATCGCCTGAAACACCCCCCCCCTGCGTTGTCCATCGCCTGAAACACCCCCCCCTGCGTTGTCCATCGCCTGAAACAGTCCCCCCCTGCGTTGTCCATCGCCTGAAACACCCCCCCCCTGCGTTGTCCATCGCCTGAAACACCCCCCCCCCCTGCGTTGTCCATCGCCTGAAACACCCCCCCCCTGCGTTGTCCATCGCCTGAAACACCCCCCCCTGCGTTGTCCATCGCCTGAAACACCCCCCCCTGCGTTGTCCATCGCCTGAAACAGTCCCCCCCCCCCTGCGTTGTCCATCGCCTGAATCACCCCCCCCCCTGCGTTGTCCATCGCCTGAAACCCCCCCCCCTGCGTTGTCCATCGCCTGAAACAGTCCCCCCCTGCGTTGTCCATCGCCTGAAACACCCCCCCCCTGCGTTGTCCATCGCCTGAAACACCCCCCCCCTGCGTTGTCCATCGCCTGAAACACCCCCCCCTGCGTTGTCCATCGCCTGAAACAGTCCCCCCCTGCGTTGTCCATCGCCTGAAACACCCCCCCCCTGCGTTGTCCATCGCCTGAAACACCCCCCCCCCTGCGTTGTCCATCGCCTGAAACACCCCCCCCTGCGTTGTCCATCGCCTGAAACACCCCCCCTGCATTGTCCATCGCCTGAAACACCCCCCCCTGCGTTGTCCATCGCCTGAAACACCCCCCCCTGCGTTGTCCATCGCCTGAAACACCCCCCCCCTGCGTTATCCATCGCCTGAAACACCCCCCCCTGCGTTGTCCATCGCCTGAAACACCCCCCCCCCTGCGTTGTCCATCGCCTGAAACACCCCCCCCCCTGCGTTGTCCATCGCCTGAAACAGTCTGAATGAAACAAAGCTGAAACGATCCATCTGTAAATAATAACATTCTTTGATGAGGAAGCCTTAAGACGCGTCACTGCGTAACGTACAGCGCGCGTCTGCAACTCATTGTGTGCCATACAGCTTCTTTCCACCAGGGGTAGCCCTTCCCTCGCAGATTAAAATCACGCTTAACCGTATACACTTGTAAAAACAAAATCATTATTCATGATTTTTTTGTCTAAATTAATATAATTATTGCTAATGTTAAACTAATATTTCATGACTAGGGTGCCAATTGCATTTTTTTTTTTGCGTGTCATTAGTGCGAGCCGTCATGACATTCCAAATCCGGAACAGCTGCAGTTTCAGTTGTGATGCTAACGTTAGCGCAGCTCTAAAACACAAACCTTCAAACGGGTGATGAGACATTACATAAAGTCTTTATGTTTATTATACATTTTAAAATGGATTAGTTGGGACAAATCGGGTGAAAAAAAAAAACCTATGTCCCTCCTTTCACGATCACGTCGTAGCCTTCGCTTCCCAGCAGCCATTTTTAAAAAGCCCCGACGAAGCTCATTGCCTTCTTGAATCATGCAGAGACGGAGACGGGCATCATTAAGGTCTCGTCAACGGGGAGAAATTGTGCTTTACATTGGTATTGATATTACAGTTGATCTGGACGTATTACATTTTTGGGGGCGCAAAAAATAAGGTCAATTATACGGACGCGATGTACAATAGTGAGTGAGTTTACGTTACTTAGCTAGCTCAAGCAGCTGCTGTTTGCCGCGACTCCAGCGAGTCAGTATCTGCAGTAGCCTCCCTCCAGCTGCTGTGCTGTGCAGTGCTGTGAAACATGCTGATCTTCCGACTGATTTCTGATAACAGTCCCTCTTCATGTAGGGGGCAGCATCTCTAGCTACAACTTTAGATAACTGAAACAAGCCTAGCAAACTGTTTATGTCAGATTAGCTAGAGCTAGATAGCTACAACTTTAGGGAAAATGAAACAAGCTGAAATGTCAATATGTATTCAACGTGGAGGTGATCTATGTGTCTCTGTGTGTCTCTGTGTGTAGATGAGAACGTGGAGGTGATCCATGTGTCTCTGTGTGTCTCTGTGTGTTTCTGTGTGTAGATGAGAACGTGGAGGTGATCTATGTGTCTCTGTGTGTCTCTGTGTGTAGATGAGAATGTGGAGGTGATCTATGTGTCTCTGTGTGTCCCTGTGTGTAGATGAGAACGTGGAGGTGATCTATGTGTCTCTGTGTGTCTCTGTGTGTAGATGAGAACGTGGAGGTGATCTATGTGTCTCCTGTGCGTCTGGGAGACGACCTGTCCCAGTATTACACCAGACTGCTGGGTTTGCAACAGAGAGGCCAGGGAGGACTCCAGGAGGCCACGGTAGACCCAGGGGACGGATGGGGAGGAGGGGCCAGGACAACCCAGGCCTCCTGCACCAAACGCTTCACCATCCTCACGCCTGACGCTCTGGAAGACTTTCCAGTAAGAAGGAGAACACATCACAGTTACATTTAACACACAGACTACATTTACTAACGTAGCGAAGAGATTTCAGCGATAATAGAATAAAGACCATCCTGATTCTCGCCAGCTTCGCCAGCTTCACTAAGTGAAACTAAAGGAGCGCAGTGGTCATTATGGTGAATCAGGCAGTGGTCATTATGGGGAATCAGGCAGTGGTCATTATGGTGAATCGGGCAGTGGTCATTATGGGGAATCAGGCAGTGGTCATTATGGGGAATCAGGCAGTGGTCATTATGGGGAATCGGGCAGTGGTCATTATGGGGAATCGGGCAGTGGTCATTATGGTGAATCAGGCAGCGGTCATTATGGTGAATCAGGCAGTGGTCATTATGGTGAATCAGGCAGTGGTCATTATGGTGAATCAGGCAGTGGTCATTATGGTGAATCAGGCAGCGGTCATTATGGTGAATCAGGTGAATCAGGCAGTGGTCATTATGGTGAATCAGGTGAATCAGGCAGTGGTCATTATGGTGAATCAGGTGAATCAGGCAGCGGCCATTATGGTGAATCAGGCAGTGGTCATTATGGGGAATCAGGCAGTGGTCATTATGGTGAATCAGGCAGCGGTCATTATGGTGAATCAGGCAGCGGTCATTATGGGGAATCAGGCAGCGGTCATTATGGTGAATCAGGCAGTGGTCATTATGGTGAATCAGGTGAATCAGGCAGCGGCCATTATGGTGAATCAGGCAGTGGTCATTATGGGGAATCAGGCAGTGGTCATTATGGTGAATCAGGCAGCGGTCATTATGGTGAATCAGGTGAATCAGGCAGTGGTCATTATGGTGAATCAGGCAGCGGTCATTATGGTGAATCAGGCAGCGGTCATTATGGGGAATCAGGCAGCGGTCATTATGGTGAATCAGGCAGCGTTCATTATGGTGAATCAGGCAGTGGTCATTATGGTGAATCAGGCAGTGGTCATTATGGTGAATCAGGCAGTGGTCATTATGGGGAATCAGGCAGTGGTCATTATGGTGAATCAGGTGAATCAGGCAGTGTTCATTATGGGGAATCAGGCAGTGGTCATTATGGGGAATCAGGCAGTGGTCATTATGGTGAATCAGGCAGTGGTCATTATGGTGAATCAGGTGAATCAGGCAGCGGTCATTATGGTGAATCAGGCAGCGGTCATTATGGTGAATCAGGTGAATCAGGCAGCGCTCAAGATGGTGAATCAGGGGAATCAGGCAGCGGTCAGGATGGTGAATCAAGCAGCGGTCAGGATGGTGATTCAGATGAATCAGGCAGCGGTCATTATGGTGAATCAGGCAGCGGTCAGGATGGTGAATCAGGCAGTGGTCATTATGGTGAATCAGGCAGTGGTCATTATGGTGAATCAGGTGAAGCAGGCAGCGGTCATTATGGCGAATCAGGCAGCGGTCATTATGGTGAATCAGGCAGCGGTCACTATGGTGAATCAGGCAGCGGTCATTATGGTGAATCAGGCAGCGGTCATTATGGTGAATCAGGCAGCGGCCATTATGGTGAATCAGGCAGCGGTCATTATGGTGAATCAGGCAGCGGTCATTATGGTGAATCAGGCAGTGGTCATTATGGTGAATCAGGCAGCGGTCATTATGGGGAATCAGGTGAATCAGGCAGCGGTCATTATGGGGAATCAGGTGAATCAGGCAGTGGTCATTATGGGGAATCAGGCAGCGGTCATTATGGTGAATCAGGCAGTGGTCATTATGGTGAATCAGGCAGCGGTCATTATGGTGAATCAGGCAGTGGTCTTTACGGTGAATCAGGCAACGGTCATTATGGGGAATCATGCAGCGGCCGTTATGGTGAATCAGGCAGCGGTCATTATGGTGAACCAGGCAGCGGTCATTATGGTGAATCAGGCAGTGGTCATTATGGTGAATCAGGTGAATCAGGCAGTGGTCATTATGGGGAATCAGGTGAATCAGGCAGCGGTCATTATGGGGAATCAGGTGAATCAGGCAGTGGTCATTATGGTGAATCAGGCAGTGGTCATTATGGTGAATCAGGCAGTGGTCATTACGGTGAATCAGGCAGCGGTCATTATGGTGAATCAGGCAGCGGTCATTATGGGGAATCAGGCAGCAGGCATTATGGGGAATCAGGCAGCAGGCATTATGGGGAATCAGGCAGCGGTCATTATGGGGAATCAGGCAGCAGGCATGATGGGGAATCAGGCAGCGGTCATTATGGTGAATCAGGCAGCAGGCATTATGGGGAATTAGGCAGTGGTCATTATGGTGAATCAGGCAGCGGTCAGGAAGGTGAATCAGGCAGCGATCAGGAAGGTGAATCAGGCAGCGGTCAGGAAGGTGAATCAGGCAGCAGGCATTATGGTGAATCAGGCAGCGGTCATTATGGTGAATCAGGCAGAGGTCATTATGGGGAATCAGGTGAATCAGGCAGTGGTCATTATGGTGAATCAGGCAGCAGGCATTATGGGGAATCAGGCAGTGGTCATTATGGTGAATCAGGCAGCGGTCATTATGGTGAATCAGGCAGCGGTCATTATGGTGAATCAGGCAGCGGTCATTATGGTGAATCAGGCAGCGGTCATTATGGTGAATCAGGCAGCGGTAATTATGGTGAATCAGGCAGTGGTCATTATGGTGAATCAGGCAGCGTTCATTATGGTGAATCAGGCAGCGGTCATTGTGGTGAATCAGGCAGTGGTCATTATGGTGAATCAGGCAGTGGTCATTATGGTGAATCAGGCAGTGGTCATTATGGGGAATCAGGCAGTGGTCATTATGGTGAATCAGGTGAATCAGGCAGTGTTCATTATGGGGAATCAGGCAGTGGTCATTATGGGGAATCAGGCAGTGGTCATTATGGTGAATCAGGCAGTGGTCATTATGGTGAATCAGGTGAATCAGGCAGCGGTCATTATGGTGAATCAGGCAGCGGTCATTATGGTGAATCAGGTGAATCAGGCAGCGCTCAAGATGGTGAATCAGGGGAATCAGGCAGCGGTCAGGATGGTGAATCAAGCAGCGGTCAGGATGGTGATTCAGATGAATCAGGCAGCGGTCATTATGGTGAATCAGGCAGCGGTCAGGATGGTGAATCAGGCAGTGGTCATTATGGTGAATCAGGCAGTGGTCATTATGGTGAATCAGGTGAAGCAGGCAGCGGTCATTATGGCGAATCAGGCAGCGGTCATTACGGCGAATCAGGCAGCGGTCACTATGGCGAATCAGGCAGCGGTCACTACGGTGAACCAGGCAGCGGTCATTATGGTGAATCAGGCAGCGGTCATTATGGTGAATCAGGCAGCGGTCATTATGGTGAATCAGGCAGTGGTCATTATGGTGAATCAGGCAGCGGTCATTATGGGGAATCAGGTGAATCAGGCAGCGGTCATTATGGGGAATCAGGTGAATCAGGCAGTGGTCATTATGGGGAATCAGGCAGCGGTCATTATGGTGAATCAGGCAGTGGTCATTATGGTGAATCAGGCAGCGGTCATTATGGGGAATCAGGCAGTGGTCATTATGGTGAATCAGGTGAATCAGGCAGTGTTCATTATGGGGAATCAGGCAGTGGTCATTATGGGGAATCAGGCAGTGGTCATTATGGTGAATCAGGCAGTGGTCATTATGGTGAATCAGGTGAATCAGGCAGCGGTCATTATGGTGAATCAGGCAGCGGTCATTATGGTGAATCAGGTGAATCAGGCAGCGCTCAAGATGGTGAATCAGGGGAATCAGGCAGCGGTCAGGATGGTGAATCAAGCAGCGGTCAGGATGGTGATTCAGATGAATCAGGCAGCGGTCATTATGGTGAATCAGGCAGCGGTCAGGATGGTGAATCAGGCAGTGGTCATTATGGTGAATCAGGCAGTGGTCATTATGGTGAATCAGGTGAAGCAGGCAGCGGTCATTATGGCGAATCAGGCAGCGGTCATTACGGCGAATCAGGCAGCGGTCACTATGGCGAATCAGGCAGCGGTCACTACGGTGAACCAGGCAGCGGTCATTATGGTGAATCAGGCAGCGGTCATTATGGTGAATCAGGCAGCGGTCATTATGGTGAATCAGGCAGTGGTCATTATGGTGAATCAGGCAGCGGTCATTATGGGGAATCAGGTGAATCAGGCAGCGGTCATTATGGGGAATCAGGTGAATCAGGCAGTGGTCATTATGGGGAATCAGGCAGCGGTCATTATGGTGAATCAGGCAGTGGTCATTATGGTGAATCAGGCAGCGGTCATTATGGTGAATCAGGCAGTGGTCTTTACGGTGAATCAGGCAACGGTCATTATGGGGAATCATGCAGCGGCCGTTATGGTGAATCAGGCAGCGGTCGTTATGGTGAACCAGGCAGCGGTCATTATGGTGAATCAGGCAGTGGTCATTATGGTGAATCAGGTGAATCAGGCAGTGGTCATTATGGGGAATCAGGTGAATCAGGCAGCGGTCATTATGGGGAATCAGGTGAATCAGGCAGTGGTCATTATGGTGAATCAGGCAGTGGTCATTATGATGAATCAGGCAGTGGTCATTACGGTGAATCAGGCAGCGGTCATTATGGTGAATCAGGCAGCGGTCATTATGGGGAATCAGGCAGCAGGCATTATGGGGAATCAGGCAGCGGTCATTATGGTGAATCAGGCAGCAGGCATTATGGGGAATTAGGCAGTGGTCATTATGGTGAATCAGGCAGCGGTCAGGAAGGTGAATCAGGCAGCGATCAGGAAGGTGAATCAGGCAGCGGTCAGGAAGGTGAATCAGGCAGCAGGCATTATGGTGAATCAGGCAGCGGTCATTATGGTGAATCAGGCAGAGGTCATTATGGGGAATCAGGTGAATCAGGCAGTGGTCATTATGGTGAATCAGGCAGCAGGCATTATGGGGAATCAGGCAGTGGTCATTATGGTGAATCAGGCAGCGGTCATTATGGTGAATCAGGCAGCGGTCATTATGGTGAATCAGGCAGCGGTCATTATGGTGAATCAGGCAGTGGTCATTATGGTGAATCAGGCAGCGGTAATTATGGTGAATCAGGCAGTGGTCATTATGGTGAATCAGGCAGCGTTCATTATGGTGAATCAGGCAGCGGTCATTGTGGTGAATCAGGCAGTGGTCATTATGGTGAATCAGGCAGTGGTCATTATGGTGAATCAGGCAGTGGTCATTATGGGGAATCAGGCAGTGGTCATTATGGTGAATCAGGTGAATCAGGCAGCGGTCATTATGGTGAATCAGGTGAATCAGGCAGCGCTCAAGATGGTGAATCAGGGGAATCAGGCAGCGGTCAGGATGGTGAATCAAGCAGCGGTCAGGATGGTGATTCAGATGAATCAGGCAGCGGTCATTATAGTGAATCAGGCAGCGGTCAGGATGGTGAATCAGGCAGTGGTCATTATGGTGAATCAGGCAGTGGTCATTATGGTGAATCAGGTGAAGCAGGCAGCGGTCATTATGGCGAATCAGGCAGCGGTCATTACGGCGAATCAGGCAGCGGTCACTATGGCGAATCAGGCAGCGGTCACTACGGTGAACCAGGCAGCGGTCATTATGGCGAATCAGGCAGCGGTCATTATGGTGAATCAGGCAGCGGTCATTATGGTGAATCAGGCAGTGGTCATTATGGTGAATCAGGCAGCGGTCATTACGGGGAATCAGGCAGCAGGCATGATGGGGAATCAGGCAGCGGTCATTATGGTGAATCAGGCAGCAGGCATTATGGGGAATTAGGCAGTGGTCATTATGGTGAATCAGGCAGCGGTCAGGAAGGTGAATCAGGCAGCGATCAGGAAGGTGAATCAGGCAGCGGTCAGGAAGGTGAATCAGGCAGCAGGCATTATGGTGAATCAGGCAGCGGTCAGGAAGGTGAATCAGGCAGTGGTCAGGATGGTGATTCAGGCAGCGGTCATTATGGTGAATCGGGTGAATCAGGCAGTGGTCATTATGGGGAATCAGGTGAATCAGGCAGCGGTCATTATGGGGAATCAGGTGAATCAGGCAGTGGTCATTATGGTGAATCAGGCAGTGGTCATTATGATGAATCAGGCAGTGGTCATTACGGTGAATCAGGCAGCGGTCATTATGGTGAATCAGGCAGCGGTCATTATGGGGAATCAGGCAGCAGGCATTATGGGGAATCAGGCAGCGGTCATTATGGTGAATCAGGCAGCAGGCATTATGGGGAATTAGGCAGTGGTCATTATGGTGAATCAGGCAGCGGTCAGGAAGGTGAATCAGGCAGCGATCAGGAAGGTGAATCAGGCAGCGGTCAGGAAGGTGAATCAGGCAGCAGGCATTATGGTGAATCAGGCAGCGGTCATTATGGTGAATCAGGCAGAGGTCATTATGGGGAATCAGGTGAATCAGGCAGTGGTCATTATGGTGAATCAGGCAGCAGGCATTATGGGGAATCAGGCAGTGGTCATTATGGTGAATCAGGCAGCGGTAATTATGGTGAATCAGGCAGTGGTCATTATGGTGAATCAGGCAGCGTTCATTATGGTGAATCAGGCAGCGGTCATTGTGGTGAATCAGGCAGTGGTCATTATGGTGAATCAGGCAGTGGTCATTATGGTGAATCAGGCAGTGGTCATTATGGGGAATCAGGCAGTGGTCATTATGGTGAATCAGGTGAATCAGGCAGTGTTCATTATGGGGAATCAGGCAGTGGTCATTATGGCGAATCAGGCAGTGGTCATTATGGTGAATCAGGCAGTGGTCATTATGGTGAATCAGGTGAATCAGGCAGCGGTCATTATGGTGAATCAGGTGAATCAGGCAGCGCTCAAGATGGTGAATCAGGGGAATCAGGCAGCGGTCAGGATGGTGAATCAAGCAGCGGTCAGGATGGTGATTCAGATGAATCAGGCAGCGGTCATTATAGTGAATCAGGCAGCGGTCAGGATGGTGAATCAGGCAGTGGTCATTATGGTGAATCAGGCAGTGGTCATTATGGTGAATCAGGTGAAGCAGGCAGCGGTCATTACGGCGAATCAGGCAGCGGTCATTACGGCGAATCAGGCAGCGGTCACTATGGCGAATCAGGCAGCGGTCACTACGGTGAACCAGGCAGCGGTCATTATGGTGAATCAGGCAGCGGTCATTATGGTGAATCAGGCAGCGGTCATTATGGTGAATCAGGCAGTGGTCATTATGGTGAATCAGGCAGCGGTCATTACGGGGAATCAGGCAGCAGGCATGATGGGGAATCAGGCAGCGGTCATTATGGTGAATCAGGCAGCAGGCATTATGGGGAATTAGGCAGTGGTCATTATGGTGAATCAGGCAGCGGTCAGGAAGGTGAATCAGGCAGCGATCAGGAAGGTGAATCAGGCAGCGGTCAGGAAGGTGAATCAGGCAGCAGGCATTATGGTGAATCAGGCAGCGGTCAGGAAGGTGAATCAGGCAGTGGTCAGGATGGTGATTCAGGCAGCGGTCATTATGGTGAATCGGGTGAATCAGGCAGTGGTCATTATGGGGAATCAGGTGAATCAGGCAACGGTCATTATGGGGAATCAGGCAGTGGTCATTATGGGGAATCAGGCAGCAGTCATTATGGTGAATCAGGCAGCGGTCATTATGGTGAATCAGGCAGTGGTCATTATGGTCAATCAGGTGAATCAGGCAGTGGTCATTATGGGGAATCAGGTGAATCAGGCAGCGGTCATTATGGGGAATCAGGTGAATCAGGCAGTGGTCATTATGGGGAATCAGGCAGTGGTCATTATGGTGAATCAGGCAGTGGTCATTACGGTGAATCAGGCAGTGGTCATTATGGTGAATCAGGCAGCGGCCATTATGGTGAATCAGGTGAATCAGGCAGCGGTCACGATGGTGAATCAGGCAGTGGTCATTATGGTGAATCAGGCAGCGGTCATTATGGTGAATTAGGCAGTGGTCATTATGGTGAATTAGGCAGTGGTCATTATGGTGAATCAGGCAGAGGTCATTATGGGGAATCAGGTGAATCAGGCAGTGGTCATTATGGTGAATCAGGCAGTGGTCATTATGGTGAATCAGGCAGTGGTCATTATGGTGAATCAGGCAGTGGTCATTATGGTGAATCAGGCAGTGGTCATTATGGTGAATCAGGCAGTGGTCATTATGGTGAATCAGGCAGTGGTCATTATGGTGAATCAGGCAGTGGTCATTATGGGGAATCAGGCAGTGGTCATTATGGTGAATCAGGCAGTGGTCATTATGGTGAATCAGGCAGTGGTCATTATGGTGAATCAGGCAGTGGTCATTATGGTGAATCAGGCAGGGGTCATTATGGTGAATCAGGCAGTGGTCATTATGGTGAATCAGGCAGTGGTCATTATGGTGAATCAGGCAGCGGTCAGGATGGTGAATCAGGCAGCGGTCATTATGGGGAATCAGGCAGCAGGCATGATGGGGAATCAGGCAGCGGTCATTATGGTGAATCAGGCAGCAGGCATTATGTGGAATTAGGCAGTGGTCATTATGGTGAATCAGGCAGCGGTCAGGAAGGTGAATCAGGCAGCGATCAGGAAGGTGAATCAGGCAGCGGTCAGGAAGGTGAATCAGGCAGCAGGCATTATGGTGAATCAGGCAGCGGTCAGGAAGGTGAATCAGGTGAATCAGGCAGCGGTCAGGAAGGTGAATCAGGCAGCGGTCATTATGGTGAATCAGGCAGTGGTCATTATGGGGAATCAGGTGAATCAGGCAGCGGTCATTATGGGGAATCAGGTGAATCAGGCAGTGGTCATTATGGGGAATCAGGCAGCGGTCATTATGGTGAATCAGGCAGTGGTCATTATGGTGAATCAGGCAGCGGTCATTATGGTGAATCAGGCAGTGGTCCTTACGGTGAATCAGGCAACGGTCATTATGGGGAATCATGCAGCGGTCGTTACGGCGAATCAGGCAGCGGTCATTATGGCGAATCAGGCAGCGGTCATTATGGTGAATCAGGCAGTGGTCATTATGGGGAATCAGGCAGCGGTCATTATGGTGAATCAGGCAGCGGTCATTATGGTGAATCAGGCAGTGGTCATTATGGTGAATCAGGTGAATCAGGCAGTGGTCATTATGGGGAATCAGGTGAATCAGGCAGCGGTCATTATGGGGAATCAGGTGAATCAGGCAGTGGTCATTATGGTGAATCAGGCAGTGGTCATTATGGTGAATCAGGCAGTGGTCATTACGGTGAATCAGGCAGCGGTCATTATGGTGAATCAGGCAGCGGTCACGATGGTGAATCAGGCAGTGGTCATTATGGTGAATCAGGCAGCGGTCATTATGGTGAATTAGGCAGTGGTCATTATGGTGAATCAGGCAGAGGTCATTATGGGGAATCAGGTGAATCAGGCAGTGGTCATTATGGTGAATCAGGCAGTGGTCATTATGGTGAATCAGGCAGTGGTCATTATGGTGAATCAGGCAGAGGTCATTATGGGGAATCAGGCAGCAGGCATTATGGGGAATCAGGCAGTGGTCATTATGGTGAATCAGGCAGCGGTCATTATGGTGAATCAGGCAGTGGTCATTATGGTGAATCAGGCAGCGTTCATTATGGTGAATCAGGCAGCGGTCATTGTGGTGAATCAGGCAGTGGTCATTATGGTGAATCAGGCAGTGGTCATTATGGTGAATCAGGTTGAATCAGGCAGTGGTCATTATGGGGAATCAGGCAGTGGTCATTATGGTGAATCAGGCAGTGGTCATTATGGTGAATCAGGCAGTGGTCATTATGGGGAATCAGGCAGTGGTCATTATGGGGAATCAGGCAGTGGTCATTATGGTGAATCAGGCAGTGCTCAAGATGGTGAATCAGGGGAATCAGGCAGCGGTCAGGATGGTGAATCAAGCAGCGGTCAGGATGGCGATTCAGATGAATCAGGCAGCGGTCATTATGGTGAATCAGACAGCGGTCATTATGGTGAATCAGGCAGCGGTCATTATGGTGAATTAGGCAACGGCCATTATGGTGAATCAGGCAGCGGTCATTATGGTGAATCAGGCAGCGGTCATTATGGTGAATCAGGCAGTGGTCATTATGGTGAATCAGGCAGCGGTCATTATGGGGAATCAGGCAGCAGGCATTATGGGGAATCAGGCAGTGGTCATTATGGGGAATCAGGCAGCAGGCATGATGGGGAATCAGGCAGCGGTCATTATGGTGAATCAGGCAGCAGGCATTATGGGGAATTAGGCAGTGGTCATTATGGTGAATCAGGCAGCGGTCAGGAAGGTGAATCAGGCAGCGATCAGGAAGGTGAATCAGGCAGCGGTCAGGAAGGTGAATCAGGCAGCAGGCATTATGGTGAATCAGGCAGCGGTCAGGAAGGTGAATCAGGCAGTGGTCAGGATGGTGAATCAGGCAGCGGTCATTATGGTGAATCAGGCAGTGGTCTTTACGGTGAATCAGGCAACGGTCATTATGGGGAATCATGCAGCGGTCGTTATGGTGAATCAGGCAGCGGTCATTATGGCGAATCAGGCAGCGGTCATTATGGTGAATCAGGCAGTGGTCATTATGGGGAATCAGGCAGCGGTCATTATGGTGAATCAGGCAGCGGTCATTATGGTGAATCAGGCAGTGGTCATTATGGTGAATCAGGTGAATCAGGCAGTGGTCATTATGGGGAATCAGGTGAATCAGGCAGCGGTCATTATGGGGAATCAGGTGAATCAGGCAGTGGTCATTATGGTGAATCAGGCAGTGGTCATTATGGTGAATCAGGCAGTGGTCATTACGGTGAATCAGGCAGCGGTCATTACGGTGAATCAGGCAGCGGTCATTATGGTGAATCAGGTGAATCAGGCAGCGGTCACGATGGTGAATCAGGCAGTGGTCATTATGGTGAATCAGGCAGCGGTCATTCTGGTGAATTAGGCAGTGGTCATTATGGTGAATCAGGCAGAGGTCATTATGGGGAATCAGGCAGTGGTCATTATGGTGAATCAGGCAGTGGTCATTATGGTGAATCTGGCAGAGGTCATTATGGGGAATCAGGCAGCAGGCATTATGGGGAATCAGGCAGCAGGCATTATGGGGAATCAGGCAACAGGCATTATGGGGAATCAGGCAGCAGGCATTATGGGGAATCAGGCAGCAGGCATTATGGGGAATCAGGCAGTGGTCATTATGGGGAATCAGGTGAATCAGGCAGCGGTCATTATGGGGAATCAGGTGAATCAGGCAGTGGTCATTATGGGGAATCAGGCAGCGGTCATTATGGTGAATCAGGCAGCGGTCATTATGGTGAATCAGGCAGTGGTCATTATGGTCAATCAGGTGAATCAGGCAGTGGTCATTATGGGGATCAGGTGAATCAGGCAGCGGTAATTATGGGGAATCAGGTGAATCAGGCAGTGGTCATTATGGGGAATCAGGCAGCGGTCATTATGGTGAATCAGGCAGTGGTCATTACGGTGAATCAGGCAGCGGCCATTATGGTGAATCAGGCAGCGGTCACGATGGTGAATCAGGCAGTGGTCATTATGGTGAATCAGGCAGCGGTCATTATGGTGAATTAGGCAGTGGTCATTATGGTGAATCAGGCAGTGGTCATTATGGTGAATCAGGCAGTGGTCATTATGGTGAATCAGGCAGTGGTCATTATGGTGAATCAGGCAGTGGTCATTATGGTGAATCAGGCAGTGGTCATTATGGTGAATCAGGCAGTGGTCATTATGGTGAGGATGGCGATTCAGATGAATCAGGCAGCGGTCATTATGGTGAATCAGGCAGCGGTCAGGATGGTGAATCAGGCAGCGGTCATTCTGGTGAATTAGGCAGTGGTCATTATGGCGAATCAGGCAGCGGACGATACGGCGAATCAGGCAGCGGTCATTATGGTGAATCAGGCAGTGGTCATTATGGTGAATCAGGCAGAGGTCATTATGGGGAATCAGGCAGCAGGCATTATGGGGAATCAGGCAGCAGGCATTATGGGGAATCAGGCAACAGGCATTATGGGGAATCAGGCAGCAGGCATTATGGGGAATCAGGCAGCAGGCATTATGGGGAATCAGGCAGTGGTCATTATGGGGAATCAGGTGAATCAGGCAGCGGTCATTATGGGGAATCAGGTGAATCAGGCAGTGGTCATTATGGGGAATCAGGCAGTGGTCATTATGGTCAATCAGGTGAATCAGGCAGTGGTCATTATGGGGAATCAGGTGAATCAGGCAGCGGTCATTATGGGGAATCAGGTGAATCAGGCAGTGGTCATTATGGGGAATCAGGCAGCGGTCATTATGGTGAATCAGGCAGTGGTCATTATGGTGAATCAGGCAGTGGTCATTACGGTGAATCAGGCAGTGGTCATTATGGTGAATCAGGCAGCGGCCATTATGGTGAATCAGGCAGCGGTCACGATGGTGAATCAGGCAGTGGTCATTATGGTGAATCAGGCAGCGGTCATTATGGTGAATTAGGCAGTGGTCATTATGGTGAATCAGGCAGAGGTCATTATGGGGAATCAGGTGAATCAGGCAGTGGTCATTATGGTGAATCAGGCAGTGGTCATTATGGTGAATCAGGCAGTGGTCATTATGGTGAATCAGGCAGTGGTCATTATGGTGAATCAGGCAGTGGTCATTATGGTGAATCAGGCATGGTCATTATGGTGAATCAGGCAGTGGTCATTATGGTGAATCAGGCAGTGGTCATTATGGTGAATCAGGCAGTGGTCATTACGGTGAATCAGGCAGTGGTCATTATGGTGAATCAGGCAGCGGCAATTATGGTGAATCAGGCAGCGGTCACGATGGTGAATCAGGCAGTGGTCATTATGGTGAATCAGGCAGCGGTCATTATGGTGAATTAGGCAGTGGTCATTATGGTGAATCAGGCAGAGGTCATTATGGGGAATCAGGTGAATCAGGCAGTGGTCATTATGGTGAATCAGGCAGTGGTCATTATGGTGAATCAGGCAGTGGTCATTATGGTGAATCAGGCAGTGGTCATTATGGTGAATCAGGCAGTGGTCATTATGGTGAGGATGGCGATTCAGATGAATCAGGCAGCGGTCATTATGGTGAATCAGGCAGCGGTCAGGATGGTGAATCAGGCAGTGGTCATTATGGTGAATCAGGTGAATCAGACAGCGGTCATTATGGTGAATCAGGCAGCGGTCATTATGGCGAATCAGGCAGCGGACGATACGGCGAATCAGGCAGCGGTCATTATGGCGAATCAGGCAGCGGTCATTATGGTGAATCAGGCAGCGGTCATTATGGTGAATCAGGCAGCGGTCATTATGGTGAATCAGGCAGTGGTCATTATGGTGAATCAGGCAGCGGTCAGGATGGTGAATCAGGCAGCAGGCATGATGGGGAATCAGGCAGCGGTCATTATGGTGAATCAGGCAGCAGGCATTATGGGGAATTAGGCAGTGGTCATTATGGTGAATAAGGCAGCGGTTAGGAAGGTGAATCAGGCAGCGATCAGGAAGGTGAATCAGGCAGCGGTCAGGAAGGTGAATCAGGCAGCAGGCATTATGGTGAATCAGGCAGCGGTCAGGAAGGTGAATCAGGTGAATCAGGCAGCGGTCAGGAAGGTGAATCAGGCAGCGGTCATTATGGTGAATCAGGCAGTGGTCAGGATGGTGAATCAGGCAGCGGTCATTATGGGGAATCAGGTGAATCAGGCAGTGGTCATTATGGGGAATCAGGTGAATCAGGCAGCGGTCATTATGGGGAATCAGGTGAATCAGGCAGTGGTCATTATGGGGAATCAGGCAGCGGTCATTATGGTGAATCAGGCAGCGGTCAGGATGGTGAATCAGGCAGTGGTCATTATGGTGAATCAGGTGAATCAGACAGCGGTCATTATGGTGAATCAGGCAGCGGTCATTATGGCGAATCAGGCAGCGGACGATACGGCGAATCAGGCAGCGGTCATTATGGCGAATCAGGCAGCGGTCATTATGGTGAATCAGGCAGCGGTCATTATGGTGAATCAGGCAGCGGTCATTATGGTGAATCAGGCAGTGGTCATTATGGTGAATCAGGCAGCGGTCAGGATGGTGAATCAGGCAGCAGGCATGATGGGGAATCAGGCAGCGGTCATTATGGTGAATCAGGCAGCAGGCATTATGGGGAATTAGGCAGTGGTCATTATGGTGAATAAGGCAGCGGTTAGGAAGGTGAATCAGGCAGCGATCAGGAAGGTGAATCAGGCAGCGGTCAGGAAGGTGAATCAGGCAGCAGGCATTATGGTGAATCAGGCAGCGGTCAGGAAGGTGAATCAGGTGAATCAGGCAGCGGTCAGGAAGGTGAATCAGGCAGCGGTCATTATGGTGAATCAGGCAGTGGTCAGGATGGTGAATCAGGCAGCGGTCATTATGGGGAATCAGGTGAATCAGGCAGTGGTCATTATGGGGAATCAGGTGAATCAGGCAGCGGTCATTATGGGGAATCAGGTGAATCAGGCAGTGGTCATTATGGGGAATCAGGCAGCGGTCATTATGGTGAATCAGGCAGTGGTCATTATGGTGAATCAGGCAGCGGTCATTATGGTGAATCAGGCAGTGGTCTTTACGGTGAATCAGGCAACGGTCATTATGGGGAATCATGCAGCGGCCGTTATGGTGAATCAGGCAGCGGTCATTATGGTGAACCAGGCAGCGGTCATTATGGTGAATCAGGCAGTGGTCATTATGGTGAATCAGGTGAATCAGGCAGTGGTCATTATGGGGAATCAGGTGAATCAGGCAGCGGTCATTATGGGGAATCAGGTGAATCAGGCAGTGGTCATTATGGTGAATCAGGCAGTGGTCATTATGGTGAATCAGGCAGTGGTCATTACGGTGAATCAGGCAGCGGTCATTATGGTGAATCAGGCAGCGGTCATTATGGGGAATCAGGCAGCAGGCATTATGGGGAATCAGGCAGCGGTCATTATGGGGAATCAGGCAGCAGGCATGATGGGGAATCAGGCAGCGGTCATTATGGTGAATCAGGCAGCAGGCATTATGGGGAATTAGGCAGTGGTCATTATGGTGAATCAGGCAGCGGTCAGGAAGGTGAATCAGGCAGCGATCAGGAAGGTGAATCAGGCAGCGGTCAGGAAGGTGAATCAGGCAGCAGGCATTATGGTGAATCAGGCAGCGGTCATTATGGTGAATCAGGCAGAGGTCATTATGGGGAATCAGGTGAATCAGGCAGTGGTCATTATGGTGAATCAGGCAGCAGGCATTATGGGGAATCAGGCAGTGGTCATTATGGTGAATCAGGCAGCGGTCATTATGGTGAATCAGGCAGCGGTCATTATGGTGAATCAGGCAGCGGTCATTATGGTGAATCAGGCAGTGGTCATTATGGTGAATCAGGCAGCGGTAATTATGGTGAATCAGGCAGTGGTCATTATGGTGAATCAGGCAGCGTTCATTATGGTGAATCAGGCAGCGGTCATTGTGGTGAATCAGGCAGTGGTCATTATGGTGAATCAGGCAGTGGTCATTATGGTGAATCAGGCAGTGGTCATTATGGGGAATCAGGCAGTGGTCATTATGGTGAATCAGGTGAATCAGGCAGTGTTCATTATGGGGAATCAGGCAGTGGTCATTATGGGGAATCAGGCAGTGGTCATTATGGTGAATCAGGCAGTGGTCATTATGGTGAATCAGGTGAATCAGGCAGCGGTCATTATGGTGAATCAGGCAGCGGTCATTATGGTGAATCAGGTGAATCAGGCAGCGCTCAAGATGGTGAATCAGGGGAATCAGGCAGCGGTCAGGATGGTGAATCAAGCAGCGGTCAGGATGGTGATTCAGATGAATCAGGCAGCGGTCATTATGGTGAATCAGGCAGCGGTCAGGATGGTGAATCAGGCAGTGGTCATTATGGTGAATCAGGCAGTGGTCATTATGGTGAATCAGGTGAAGCAGGCAGCGGTCATTATGGCGAATCAGGCAGCGGTCATTACGGCGAATCAGGCAGCGGTCACTATGGCGAATCAGGCAGCGGTCACTACGGTGAACCAGGCAGCGGTCATTATGGTGAATCAGGCAGCGGTCAGGAAGGTGAATCAGGCAGTGGTCAGGATGGTGATTCAGGCAGCGGTCATTATGGTGAATCAGGTGAATCAGGCAGTGGTCATTATGGGGAATCAGGTGAATCAGGCAACGGTCATTATGGGGAATCAGGTGAATCAGGCAGTGGTCATTATGGGGAATCAGGCAGCAGTCATTATGGTGAATCAGGCAGCGGTCATTATGGTGAATCAGGCAGTGGTCATTATGGTCAATCAGGTGAATCAGGCAGTGGTCATTATGGGGAATCAGGTGAATCAGGCAGCGGTCATTATGGGGAATCAGGTGAATCAGGCAGTGGTCATTATGGGGAATCAGGCAGCGGTCATTATGGTGAATCAGGCAGTGGTCATTATGGTGAATCAGGCAGTGGTCATTACGGTGAATCAGGCAGTGGTCATTATGGTGAATCAGGCAGCGGCCATTATGGTGAATCAGGTGAATCAGGCAGCGGTCACGATGGTGAATCAGGCAGTGGTCATTATGGTGAATCAGGCAGCGGTCATTATGGTGAATTAGGCAGTGGTCATTATGGTGAATCAGGCAGAGGTCATTATGGGGAATCAGGTGAATCAGGCAGTGGTCATTATGGTGAATCAGGCAGTGGTCATTATGGTGAATCAGGCAGTGGTCATTATGGTGAATCAGGCAGTGGTCATTATGGTGAATCAGGCAGTGGTCATTATGGTGAATCAGGCAGTGGTCATTATGGTGAATCAGGCAGTGGTCATTATGGGGAATCAGGCAGTGGTCATTATGGTGAATCAGGCAGTGGTCATTATGGTGAATCAGGCAGTGGTCATTATGGTGAATCAGGCAGTGGTCATTATGGTGAATCAGGCAGGGGTCATTATGGTGAATCAGGCAGTGGTCATTATGGTGAATCAGGCAGTGGTCATTATGGTGAATCAGGCAGCGGTCAGGATGGTGAATCAGGCAGCGGTCATTATGGGGAATCAGGCAGCAGGCATGATGGGGAATCAGGCAGCGGTCATTATGGTGAATCAGGCAGCAGGCATTATGTGGAATTAGGCAGTGGTCATTATGGTGAATCAGGCAGCGGTCAGGAAGGTGAATCAGGCAGCGATCAGGAAGGTGAATCAGGCAGCGGTCAGGAAGGTGAATCAGGCAGCAGGCATTATGGTGAATCAGGCAGCGGTCAGGAAGGTGAATCAGGTGAATCAGGCAGCGGTCAGGAAGGTGAATCAGGCAGCGGTCATTATGGTGAATCAGGCAGTGGTCATTATGGGGAATCAGGTGAATCAGGCAGCGGTCATTATGGGGAATCAGGTGAATCAGGCAGTGGTCATTATGGGGAATCAGGCAGCGGTCATTATGGTGAATCAGGCAGTGGTCATTATGGTGAATCAGGCAGCGGTCATTATGGTGAATCAGGCAGTGGTCCTTACGGTGAATCAGGCAACGGTCATTATGGGGAATCATGCAGCGGTCGTTACGGCGAATCAGGCAGCGGTCATTATGGCGAATCAGGCAGCGGTCATTATGGTGAATCAGGCAGTGGTCATTATGGGGAATCAGGCAGCGGTAATTATGGTGAATCAGGCAGTGGTCATTATGGTGAATCAGGCAGCGTTCATTATGGTGAATCAGGCAGCGGTCATTGTGGTGAATCAGGCAGTGGTCATTATGGTGAATCAGGCAGTGGTCATTATGGTGAATCAGGCAGTGGTCATTATGGGGAATCAGGCAGTGGTCATTATGGTGAATCAGGCAGTGGTCATTATGGGGAATCAGGCAGTGGTCATTATGGTGAATCAGGCAGTGGTCATTATGGTGAATCAGGTGAATCAGGCAGTGGTCATTATGGTGAATCAGGCAGCGGCCATTATGGTGAATCAGGTGAATCAGGCAGCGGTCACGATGGTGAATCAGGCAGTGGTCATTATGGTGAATCAGGCAGCGGTCATTATGGTGAATTAGGCAGTGGTCATTATGGTGAATCAGGCAGAGGTCATTATGGGGAATCAGGTGAATCAGGCAGTGGTCATTATGGTGAATCAGGCAGTGGTCATTATGGTGAATCAGGCAGTGGTCATTATGGTGAATCAGGCAGTGGTCATTATGGTGAATCAGGCAGTGGTCATTATGGTGAATCAGGCAGTGGTCATTATGGTGAATCAGGCAGTGGTCATTATGGGGAATCAGGCAGTGGTCATTATGGTGAATCAGGCAGTGGTCATTATGGTGAATCAGGCAGTGGTCATTATGGTGAATCAGGCAGTGGTCATTATGGTGAATCAGGCAGGGGTCATTATGGTGAATCAGGCAGTGGTCATTATGGTGAATCAGGCAGTGGTCATTATGGTGAATCAGGCAGCGGTCAGGATGGTGAATCAGGCAGCGGTCATTATGGGGAATCAGGCAGCAGGCATGATGGGGAATCAGGCAGCGGTCATTATGGTGAATCAGGCAGCAGGCATTATGTGGAATTAGGCAGTGGTCATTATGGTGAATCAGGCAGCGGTCAGGAAGGTGAATCAGGCAGCGATCAGGAAGGTGAATCAGGCAGCGGTCAGGAAGGTGAATCAGGCAGCAGGCATTATGGTGAATCAGGCAGCGGTCAGGAAGGTGAATCAGGTGAATCAGGCAGCGGTCAGGAAGGTGAATCAGGCAGCGGTCATTATGGTGAATCAGGCAGTGGTCATTATGGGGAATCAGGTGAATCAGGCAGCGGTCATTATGGGGAATCAGGTGAATCAGGCAGTGGTCATTATGGGGAATCAGGCAGCGGTCATTATGGTGAATCAGGCAGTGGTCATTATGGTGAATCAGGCAGCGGTCATTATGGTGAATCAGGCAGTGGTCCTTACGGTGAATCAGGCAACGGTCATTATGGGGAATCATGCAGCGGTCGTTACGGCGAATCAGGCAGCGGTCATTATGGCGAATCAGGCAGCGGTCATTATGGTGAATCAGGCAGTGGTCATTATGGGGAATCAGGCAGCGGTAATTATGGTGAATCAGGCAGTGGTCATTATGGTGAATCAGGCAGCGTTCATTATGGTGAATCAGGCAGCGGTCATTGTGGTGAATCAGGCAGTGGTCATTATGGTGAATCAGGCAGTGGTCATTATGGTGAATCAGGCAGTGGTCATTATGGGGAATCAGGCAGTGGTCATTATGGTGAATCAGGCAGTGGTCATTATGGGGAATCAGGCAGTGGTCATTATGGTGAATCAGGCAGTGGTCATTATGGTGAATCAGGTGAATCAGGCAGCGGTCATTATGGTGAATCAGGCAGCGGTCATTATGGTGAATCAGGTGAATCAGGCAGCGCTCAAGATGGTGAATCAGGGGAATCAGGCAGCGGTCAGGATGGTGAATCAAGCAGCGGTCAGGATGGTGATTCAGATGAATCAGGCAGCGGTCATTATGGTGAATCAGGCAGCGGTCAGGATGGTGAATCAGGCAGTGGTCATTATGGTGAATCAGGCAGTGGTCATTATGGTGAATCAGGTGAAGCAGGCAGCGGTCATTATGGCGAATCAGGCAGCGGTCATTACGGCGAATCAGGCAGCGGTCACTATGGCGAATCAGGCAGCGGTCACTACGGTGAACCAGGCAGCGGTCATTATGGTGAATCAGGCAGCGGTCAGGAAGGTGAATCAGGCAGTGGTCAGGATGGTGATTCAGGCAGCGGTCATTATGGTGAATCAGGTGAATCAGGCAGTGGTCATTATGGGGAATCAGGTGAATCAGGCAACGGTCATTATGGGGAATCAGGTGAATCAGGCAGTGGTCATTATGGGGAATCAGGCAGCAGTCATTATGGTGAATCAGGCAGCGGTCATTATGGTGAATCAGGCAGTGGTCATTATGGTCAATCAGGTGAATCAGGCAGTGGTCATTATGGGGAATCAGGTGAATCAGGCAGCGGTCATTATGGGGAATCAGGTGAATCAGGCAGTGGTCATTATGGGGAATCAGGCAGCGGTCATTATGGTGAATCAGGCAGTGGTCATTATGGTGAATCAGGCAGTGGTCATTACGGTGAATCAGGCAGTGGTCATTATGGTGAATCAGGCAGCGGCCATTATGGTGAATCAGGTGAATCAGGCAGCGGTCACGATGGTGAATCAGGCAGTGGTCATTATGGTGAATCAGGCAGCGGTCATTATGGTGAATTAGGCAGTGGTCATTATGGTGAATCAGGCAGAGGTCATTATGGGGAATCAGGTGAATCAGGCAGTGGTCATTATGGTGAATCAGGCAGTGGTCATTATGGTGAATCAGGCAGTGGTCATTATGGTGAATCAGGCAGTGGTCATTATGGTGAATCAGGCAGTGGTCATTATGGTGAATCAGGCAGTGGTCATTATGGTGAATCAGGCAGTGGTCATTATGGGGAATCAGGCAGTGGTCATTATGGTGAATCAGGCAGTGGTCATTATGGTGAATCAGGCAGTGGTCATTATGGTGAATCAGGCAGTGGTCATTATGGTGAATCAGGCAGGGGTCATTATGGTGAATCAGGCAGTGGTCATTATGGTGAATCAGGCAGTGGTCATTATGGTGAATCAGGCAGCGGTCAGGATGGTGAATCAGGCAGCGGTCATTATGGGGAATCAGGCAGCAGGCATGATGGGGAATCAGGCAGCAGGCATGATGGGGAATCAGGCAGCGGTCATTATGGTGAATCAGGCAGCAGGCATTATGTGGAATTAGGCAGTGGTCATTATGGTGAATCAGGCAGCGGTCAGGAAGGTGAATCAGGCAGCGATCAGGAAGGTGAATCAGGCAGCGGTCAGGAAGGTGAATCAGGCAGCAGGCATTATGGTGAATCAGGCAGCGGTCAGGAAGGTGAATCAGGTGAATCAGGCAGCGGTCAGGAAGGTGAATCAGGCAGCGGTCATTATGGTGAATCAGGCAGTGGTCATTATGGGGAATCAGGTGAATCAGGCAGCGGTCATTATGGGGAATCAGGTGAATCAGGCAGTGGTCATTATGGGGAATCAGGCAGCGGTCATTATGGTGAATCAGGCAGTGGTCATTATGGTGAATCAGGCAGCGGTCATTATGGTGAATCAGGCAGTGGTCCTTACGGTGAATCAGGCAACGGTCATTATGGGGAATCATGCAGCGGTCGTTACGGCGAATCAGGCAGCGGTCATTATGGCGAATCAGGCAGCGGTCATTATGGTGAATCAGGCAGTGGTCATTATGGGGAATCAGGCAGCGGTCATTATGGTGAATCAGGCAGCGGTCATTATGGTGAATCAGGCAGTGGTCATTATGGTGAATCAGGTGAATCAGGCAGTGGTCATTATGGGGAATCAGGTGAATCAGGCAGCGGTCATTATGGGGAATCAGGTGAATCAGGCAGTGGTCATTATGGTGAATCAGGCAGTGGTCATTATGGTGAATCAGGCAGTGGTCATTACGGTGAATCAGGCAGCGGTCATTATGGTGAATCAGGCAGCGGTCATTATGGTGAATCAGGCAGCGGTCACGATGGTGAATCAGGCAGTGGTCATTATGGTGAATCAGGCAGCGGTCATTATGGTGAATTAGGCAGTGGTCATTATGGTGAATCAGGCAGAGGTCATTATGGGGAATCAGGTGAATCAGGCAGTGGTCATTATGGTGAATCAGGCAGTGGTCATTATGGTGAATCAGGCAGAGGTCATTATGGGGAATCAGGCAGCAGGCATTATGGGGAATCAGGCAGTGGTCATTATTTTGAATCAGGCAGCGGTCATTATGGTGAATCAGGCAGTGGTCATTATGGTGAATCAGGCAGCGGTCATTGTGGTGAATCAGGCAGTGGTCATTATGGTGAATCAGGCAGTGGTCATTATGGTGAATCAGGTGAATCAGGCAGTGGTCATTATGGGGAATCAGGCAGTGGTCATTATGGTGAATCAGGCAGTGGTCATTATGGTGAATCAGGCAGTGGTCATTATGGGGAATCAGGCAGTGGTCATTATGGGGAATCAGGCAGTGGTCATTATGGTGAATCAGGTGAATCGGGCAGCGGTCATTATGGTGAATCAAGCAGCGGTCATTATGGTGAATCAGGCAGTGCTCAAGATGGTGAATCAGGGGAATCAGGCAGCGGTCAGGATGGTGAATCAAGCAGCGGTCAGGATGGCGATTCAGATGAATCAGGCAGCGGTCATTATGGTGAATCAGACAGCGGTCATTATGGGGAATCAGGCAGCAGGCATTATGGGGAATCAGGCAGCGGTCATTATGGGGAATCAGGCAGCAGGCATGATGGGGAATCAGGCAGCGGTCATTATGGTGAATCAAGCAGCAGGCATTATGGGGAATTAGGCAGTGGTCATTATGGTGAATCAGGCAGTGGTCATTATGGGGAATCAGGTGAATCAGGCAACGGTCATTATGGGGAATCAGGTGAATCAGGCAGTGGTCATTATGGGGAATCAGGCAGCAGTCATTATGGTGAATCAGGCAGCGGTCATTATGGTGAATCAGGCAGTGGTCATTATGGTCAATCAGGTGAATCAGGCAGTGGTCATTATGGGGAATCAGGTGAATCAGGCAGCGGTCATTATGGGGAATCAGGTGAATCAGGCAGTGGTCATTATGGGGAATCAGGCAGCGGTCATTATGGTGAATCAGGCAGTGGTCATTATGGTGAATCAGGCAGTGGTCATTACGGTGAATCAGGCAGTGGTCATTATGGTGAATCAGGCAGCGGCCATTATGGTGAATCAGGTGAATCAGGCAGCGGTCACGATGGTGAATCAGGCAGTGGTCATTATGGTGAATCAGGCAGCGGTCATTATGGTGAATTAGGCAGTGGTCATTATGGTGAATCAGGCAGAGGTCATTATGGGGAATCAGGTGAATCAGGCAGTGGTCATTATGGTGAATCAGGCAGTGGTCATTATGGTGAATCAGGCAGTGGTCATTATGGTGAATCAGGCAGTGGTCATTATGGTGAATCAGGCAGTGGTCATTATGGTGAATCAGGCAGTGGTCATTATGGTGAATCAGGCAGTGGTCATTATGGGGAATCAGGCAGTGGTCATTATGGTGAATCAGGCAGTGGTCATTATGGTGAATCAGGCAGTGGTCATTATGGTGAATCAGGCAGTGGTCATTATGGTGAATCAGGCAGGGGTCATTATGGTGAATCAGGCAGTGGTCATTATGGTGAATCAGGCAGTGGTCATTATGGTGAATCAGGCAGCGGTCAGGATGGTGAATCAGGCAGCGGTCATTATGGGGAATCAGGCAGCAGGCATGATGGGGAATCAGGCAGCAGGCATGATGGGGAATCAGGCAGCGGTCATTATGGTGAATCAGGCAGCAGGCATTATGTGGAATTAGGCAGTGGTCATTATGGTGAATCAGGCAGCGGTCAGGAAGGTGAATCAGGCAGCGATCAGGAAGGTGAATCAGGCAGCGGTCAGGAAGGTGAATCAGGCAGCAGGCATTATGGTGAATCAGGCAGCGGTCAGGAAGGTGAATCAGGTGAATCAGGCAGCGGTCAGGAAGGTGAATCAGGCAGCGGTCATTATGGTGAATCAGGCAGTGGTCATTATGGGGAATCAGGTGAATCAGGCAGCGGTCATTATGGGGAATCAGGTGAATCAGGCAGTGGTCATTATGGGGAATCAGGCAGCGGTCATTATGGTGAATCAGGCAGTGGTCATTATGGTGAATCAGGCAGCGGTCATTATGGTGAATCAGGCAGTGGTCCTTACGGTGAATCAGGCAACGGTCATTATGGGGAATCATGCAGCGGTCGTTACGGCGAATCAGGCAGCGGTCATTATGGCGAATCAGGCAGCGGTCATTATGGTGAATCAGGCAGTGGTCATTATGGGGAATCAGGCAGCGGTCATTATGGTGAATCAGGCAGCGGTCATTATGGTGAATCAGGCAGTGGTCATTATGGTGAATCAGGTGAATCAGGCAGTGGTCATTATGGGGAATCAGGTGAATCAGGCAGCGGTCATTATGGGGAATCAGGTGAATCAGGCAGTGGTCATTATGGTGAATCAGGCAGTGGTCATTATGGTGAATCAGGCAGTGGTCATTACGGTGAATCAGGCAGCGGTCATTATGGTGAATCAGGCAGCGGTCATTATGGTGAATCAGGCAGCGGTCACGATGGTGAATCAGGCAGTGGTCATTATGGTGAATCAGGCAGCGGTCATTATGGTGAATTAGGCAGTGGTCATTATGGTGAATCAGGCAGAGGTCATTATGGGGAATCAGGTGAATCAGGCAGTGGTCATTATGGTGAATCAGGCAGTGGTCATTATGGTGAATCAGGCAGAGGTCATTATGGGGAATCAGGCAGCAGGCATTATGGGGAATCAGGCAGTGGTCATTATTTTGAATCAGGCAGCGGTCATTATGGTGAATCAGGCAGTGGTCATTATGGTGAATCAGGCAGCGGTCATTGTGGTGAATCAGGCAGTGGTCATTATGGTGAATCAGGCAGTGGTCATTATGGTGAATCAGGTGAATCAGGCAGTGGTCATTATGGGGAATCAGGCAGTGGTCATTATGGTGAATCAGGCAGTGGTCATTATGGTGAATCAGGCAGTGGTCATTATGGGGAATCAGGCAGTGGTCATTATGGGGAATCAGGCAGTGGTCATTATGGTGAATCAGGTGAATCGGGCAGCGGTCATTATGGTGAATCAAGCAGCGGTCATTATGGTGAATCAGGCAGTGCTCAAGATGGTGAATCAGGGGAATCAGGCAGCGGTCAGGATGGTGAATCAAGCAGCGGTCAGGATGGCGATTCAGATGAATCAGGCAGCGGTCATTATGGTGAATCAGACAGCGGTCATTATGGGGAATCAGGCAGCAGGCATTATGGGGAATCAGGCAGCGGTCATTATGGGGAATCAGGCAGCAGGCATGATGGGGAATCAGGCAGCGGTCATTATGGTGAATCAAGCAGCAGGCATTATGGGGAATTAGGCAGTGGTCATTATGGTGAATCAGGCAGCGGTCAGGAAGGTGAATCAGGCAGCGATCAGGAAGGTGAATCAGGCAGCGGTCAGGAAGGTGAATCAGGCAGCAGGCATTATGGTGAATCAGGCAGCGGTCAGGAAGGTGAATCAGGCAGCGGTCATTATGGTGAATCAGGCAGTGGTCAGGATGGTGAATCAGGCAGCGGTCATTATGGTGAATCAGGCAGTGGTCTTTACGGTGAATCAGGCAGTGGTCATTATGGGAAATCAGGTGAATCAGGCAGCGGTCATTATGGGGAATCAGGTGAATCAGGCAGTGGTCATTATGGGGAATCAGGCAGCGGTCATTATGGTGAATCAGGCAGTGGTCATTATGGTGAATCAGGCAGCGGTCATTATGGTGAATCAGGCAGTGGTCTTTACGGTGAATCAGGCAACGGTCATTATGGGGAATCATGCAGCGGTCGTTATGGCGAATCAGGCAGCGGTCATTATGGCGAATCAGGCAGCGGTCATTATGGTGAATCAGGCAGTGGTCATTATGGGGAATCAGGTGAATCAGGCAGCGGTCATTATGGGGAATCAGGTGAATCAGGCAGTGGTCATTATGGTGAATCAGGCAGTTGTCATTATGGTGAATCAGGCAGTGGTCATTATGGTGAATCAGGCAGTGGTCATTACGGTGAATCAGGCAGCGGTCATTATGGTGAATCAGGCAGCGGTCATTATGGTGAATCAGGTGAATCAGGCAGCGGTCACGATGGTGAATCAGGCAGTGGTCATTATGGTGAATCAGGCAGCGGTCATTATGGTGAATTAGGCAGTGGTCATTATGGTGAATCAGGCAGAGGTCATTATGGGGAATCAGGTGAATCAGGCAGTGGTCATTATGGTGAATCAGGCAGTGGTCATTATGGTGAATCAGGCAGTGGTCATTATGGTGAATCAGGCAGAGGTCATTATGGGGAATCAGGCAGCAGGCATTATGGGGAATCAGGCAGTGGTCATTATGGTGAATCAGGCAGCGGTCATTATGGTGAATCAGGCAGCGTTCATTATGGTGAATCAGGCAGCGGTCATTGTGGTGAATCAGGCAGTGGTCATTATGGTGAATCAGGCAGTGGTCATTATGGTGAATCAGGTGAATCAGGCAGTGGTCATTATGGTGAATCAGGCAGTGGTCATTATGGTGAATCAGGCAGTGGTCATTATGGTGAATCAGGCAGTGGTCATTATGGGGAATCAGGCAGTGGTCATTATGGGGAATCAGGCAGTGGTCATTATGGTGAATCAGGTGAATCAGGCAGCGGCCATTATGGTGAATCAAGCAGCGGTCATTATGGTGAATCAGGCAGTGCTCAAGATGGTGAATCAGGGGAATCAGGCAGCGGTCAGGATGGTGAATCAAGCAGCGGTCAGGATGGCGATTCAGATTAATCAGGCAGCGGTCATTATGGTGAATCAGGCAGCGGTCAGGATGGTGAATCAGGCAGTGGTCATTATGGTGAATCAGACAGCGGTCATTATGGTGAATCAGGCAGCGGTCATTATGGTGAATCAGGCAGCGGCCATTATGGTGAATCAGGCAGTGGTCATTATGGGGAATCAGGCAGTGGTCATTATGGGGAATCAGGCAGTGGTCATTATGGTGAATCAGGTGAATCAGGCAGCGGTCATTATGGTGAATCAAGCAGCGGTCATTATGGTGAATCAGGCAGTGCTCAAGATGGTGAATCAGGGGAATCAGGCAGCGGTCAGGATGGCGATTCAGATGAATCAGGCAGCGGTCATTATGGTGAATCAGGCAGCGGTCAGGATGGTGAATCAGGCAGTGGTCATTATGGTGAATCAGACAGCGGTCATTATGGTGAATCAGGCAGCGGCCATTATGGTGAATCAGGCAGCGGTCATTATGGTGAATCAGGCAGCGGTCATTATGGTGAATCAGGCAGTGGTCATTATGGTGAATCAGGCAGCGGTCATTATGGGGAATCAGGCAGCAGGCATTATGGGGAATCAGGCAGCGCTCATTATGGGGAATCAGGCAGCAGGCATGATGGGGAATCAGGCAGCGGTCATTATGGTGAATCAGGCAGCAGGCATTATGGGGAATTAGGCAGTGGTCATTATGGTGAATCAGGCAGCGGTCAGGAAGGTGAATCAGGCAGCGATCAGGAAGGTGAATCAGGCAGCGGTCAGGAAGGTGAATCAGGCAGCAGGCATTATGGTGAATCAGGCAGCGGTCAGGAAGGTGAATCAGGCAGCGGTCAGGAAGGTGAATCAGGCAGCGGTCATTATGGTGAATCAGGCAGTGGTCAGGATGGTGAATCAGGCAGCGGTCATTATGGTGAATCAGGCAGTGGTCATTATGGGGAATCAGGTGAATCAGGCAGCGGTCATTATGGGGAATCAGGTGAATCAGGCAGTGGTCATTATGGGGAATCAGGCAGCGGTCATTATGGTGAATCAGGCAGTGGTCATTATGGTGAATCAGGCAGCGGTCATTATGGTGAATCAGGCAGTGGTCTTTACGGTGAATCAGGCAACGGTCATTATGGGGAATCATGCAGCGGACGTTATGGCGAATCAGGCAGCGGTCATTATGGCGAATCAGGCAGCGGTCATTATGGTGAATCACGCAGCGGTCATTATGGGGAATCAGGCAGCGGTCATTATGGTGAATCAGGCAGCGGTCATTATGGTGAATCAGGCAGTGGTCATTATGGTGAATCAGGTGAATCAGGCAGTGGTCATTATGGGGAATCAGGTGAATCAGGCAGCGGTCATTATGGGGAATCAGGTGAATCAGGCAGTGGTCATTATGGTGAATCAGGCAGTGGTCATTACGGTGAATCAGGCAGCGGTCATTATGGTGAATCAGGCAGCGGTCATTATGGTGAATCAGGTGAATCAGGCAGCGGTCACGATGGTGAATCAGGCAGCGGTCATTATGGTGAATTAGGCAGTGGTCATTATGGTGAATCAGGCAGTGCTCAAGATGGTGAATCAGGGGAATCAGGCAGCGGTCAGGATGGTGAATCAAGCAGCGGTCAGGATGGCGATTCAGATGAATCAGGCAGCGGTCATTATGGTGAATCAGGCAGCGGTCAGGATGGTGAATCAGGCAGTGGTCATTATGGTGAATCAGACAGCGGTCATTATGGTGAATCAGGCAGCGGTCATTATGGTGAATCAGGCAGCGGCCATTATGGTGAATCAGGCAGTGGTCATTATGGGGAATCAGGCAGTGGTCATTATGGGGAATCAGGCAGTGGTCATTATGGTGAATCAGGTGAATCAGGCAGCGGTCATTATGGTGAATCAAGCAGCGGTCATTATGGTGAATCAGGCAGTGCTCAAGATGGTGAATCAGGGGAATCAGGCAGCGGTCAGGATGGCGATTCAGATGAATCAGGCAGCGGTCATTATGGTGAATCAGGCAGCGGTCAGGATGGTGAATCAGGCAGTGGTCATTATGGTGAATCAGACAGCGGTCATTATGGTGAATCAGGCAGCGGCCATTATGGTGAATCAGGCAGCGGTCATTATGGTGAATCAGGCAGCGGTCATTATGGTGAATCAGGCAGTGGTCATTATGGTGAATCAGGCAGCGGTCATTATGGGGAATCAGGCAGCAGGCATTATGGGGAATCAGGCAGCGCTCATTATGGGGAATCAGGCAGCAGGCATGATGGGGAATCAGGCAGCGGTCATTATGGTGAATCAGGCAGCAGGCATTATGGGGAATTAGGCAGTGGTCATTATGGTGAATCAGGCAGCGGTCAGGAAGGTGAATCAGGCAGCGATCAGGAAGGTGAATCAGGCAGCGGTCAGGAAGGTGAATCAGGCAGCAGGCATTATGGTGAATCAGGCAGCGGTCAGGAAGGTGAATCAGGCAGCGGTCAGGAAGGTGAATCAGGCAGCGGTCATTATGGTGAATCAGGCAGTGGTCAGGATGGTGAATCAGGCAGCGGTCATTATGGTGAATCAGGCAGTGGTCATTATGGGGAATCAGGTGAATCAGGCAGCGGTCATTATGGGGAATCAGGTGAATCAGGCAGTGGTCATTATGGGGAATCAGGCAGCGGTCATTATGGTGAATCAGGCAGTGGTCATTATGGTGAATCAGGCAGCGGTCATTATGGTGAATCAGGCAGTGGTCTTTACGGTGAATCAGGCAACGGTCATTATGGGGAATCATGCAGCGGACGTTATGGCGAATCAGGCAGCGGTCATTATGGCGAATCAGGCAGCGGTCAGTATGGTGAATCACGCAGCGGTCATTATGGGGAATCAGGCAGCGGTCATTATGGTGAATCAGGCAGCGGTCATTATGGTGAATCAGGCAGTGGTCATTATGGTGAATCAGGTGAATCAGGCAGTGGTCATTATGGGGAATCAGGTGAATCAGGCAGCGGTCATTATGGGGAATCAGGTGAATCAGGCAGTGGTCATTATGGTGAATCAGGCAGTGGTCATTACGGTGAATCAGGCAGCGGTCATTATGGTGAATCAGGCAGCGGTCATTATGGTGAATCAGGTGAATCAGGCAGCGGTCACGATGGTGAATCAGGCAGCGGTCATTATGGTGAATTAGGCAGTGGTCATTATGGTGAATCAGGCAGAGGTCATTATGGGGAATCAGGTGAATCAGGCAGTGGTCATTATGGTGAATCAGGCAGTGGTCATTATGGTGAATCAGGCAGTGGTCATTATGGTGAATCAGGCAGAGGTCATTATGGGGAATCAGGCAGCAGGCATTATGGGGAATCAGGCAGTGGTCATTATGGTGAATCAGGCAGTGGTCATTATGGTGAATCAGGCAGAGGTCATTATGGGGAATCAGGCAGCAGGCATTATGGGGAATCAGGCAGTGGTCATTATGGTGAATCAGGCAGCGGTCATTATGGTGAATCAGGCAGTGGTCATTATGGTGAATCAGGCAGCGTTCATTATGGTGAATCAGGCAGCGGTCATTGTGGTGAATCAGGCAGTGGTCATTATGGTGAATCAGGCAGTGGTCATTATGGTGAATCAGGTGAATCAGGCAGTGGTCATTATGGGGAATCAGGCAGTGGTCATTATGGTGAATCAGGCAGTGGTCATTATGGGGAATCAGGCAGTGGTCATTATGGGGAATCAGGCAGTGGTCATTATGGTGAATCAGGTGAATCAGGCAGCGGTCATTATGGTGAATCAAGCAGCGGTCATTATGGTGAATCAGGCAGTGCTCAAGATGGTGAATCAGAGGAATCAGGCAGCGGTCAGGATGGTGAATCAAGCAGCGGTCAGGATGGCGATTCAGATGAATCAGGCAGCGGTCATTATGGTGAATCAGGCAGCGGTCAGGATGGTGAATCAGGCAGCGGTCAGGATGGTGATTCAAATGAATCAGGCAGCGGTCATTATGGTGAATCAGGCAGCGGTCAGGATGGTGAATCAGGCAGTGGTCATTATGGTGAATCAGGCAGTGGTCATTATGGTGAATCAGGTGAAGCAGGCAGCGGTCACTATGGCGAATCAGGCAGCGGTCATTACTGCGAATCAGGCAGCGGTCACCATGGCGAATCAGACAGCGGTCACTACGGTGAACCAGGCAGCGGTCATTATGCTGAATCAGGCAGCGGTCATTATGGTGAATCAGGCAGCGGTCATTATGGGGAATCAGGCAGCAGGCATGATGGGGAATCAGGCAGCGCTCATTATGGGGAATCAGGCAGCAGGCATGATGGGGAATCAGGCAGCGGTCATTATGGTGAATCAGGCAGCAGGCATTATGGGGAATTAGGCAGTGGTCATTATGGTGAATCAGGCAGCGGTCAGGAAGGTGAATCAGGCAGCGATCAGGAAGGTGAATCAGGCAGCGGTCAGGAAGGTGAATCAGGCAGCAGGCATTATGGTGAATCAGGCAGCGGTCAGGAAGGTGAATCAGGCAGCGGTCAGGAAGGTGAATCAGGCAGCGGTCATTATGGTGAATCAGGCAGTGGTCAGGATGGTGAATCAGGCAGCGGTCATTATGGTGAATCAGGCAGTGGTCATTATGGGGAATCAGGTGAATCAGGCAGCGGTCATTATGGGGAATCAGGTGAATCAGGCAGTGGTCATTATGGGGAATCAGGCAGCGGTCATTATGGTGAATCAGGCAGTGGTCATTATGGTGAATCAGGCAGCGGTCATTATGGTGAATCAGGCAGTGGTCTTTACGGTGAATCAGGCAACGGTCATTATGGGGAATCATGCAGCGGACGTTATGGCGAATCAGGCAGCGGTCATTATGGCGAATCAGGCAGCGGTCATTATGGTGAATCACGCAGCGGTCATTATGGGGAATCAGGCAGCGGTCATTATGGTGAATCAGGCAGCGGTCATTATGGTGAATCAGGCAGTGGTCATTATGGTGAATCAGGTGAATCAGGCAGTGGTCATTATGGGGAATCAGGTGAATCAGGCAGCGGTCATTATGGGGAATCAGGTGAATCAGGCAGTGGTCATTATGGTGAATCAGGCAGTGGTCATTACGGTGAATCAGGCAGCGGTCATTATGGTGAATCAGGCAGCGGTCATTATGGTGAATCAGGTGAATCAGGCAGCGGTCACGATGGTGAATCAGGCAGCGGTCATTATGGTGAATTAGGCAGTGGTCATTATGGTGAATCAGGCAGTGCTCAAGATGGTGAATCAGGGGAATCAGGCAGCGGTCAGGATGGTGAATCAAGCAGCGGTCAGGATGGCGATTCAGATGAATCAGGCAGCGGTCATTATGGTGAATCAGGCAGCGGTCAGGATGGTGAATCAGGCAGTGGTCATTATGGTGAATCAGACAGCGGTCATTATGGTGAATCAGGCAGCGGTCATTATGGTGAATCAGGCAGCGGCCATTATGGTGAATCAGGCAGTGGTCATTATGGGGAATCAGGCAGTGGTCATTATGGGGAATCAGGCAGTGGTCATTATGGTGAATCAGGTGAATCAGGCAGCGGTCATTATGGTGAATCAAGCAGCGGTCATTATGGTGAATCAGGCAGTGCTCAAGATGGTGAATCAGGGGAATCAGGCAGCGGTCAGGATGGCGATTCAGATGAATCAGGCAGCGGTCATTATGGTGAATCAGGCAGCGGTCAGGATGGTGAATCAGGCAGTGGTCATTATGGTGAATCAGACAGCGGTCATTATGGTGAATCAGGCAGCGGCCATTATGGTGAATCAGGCAGCGGTCATTATGGTGAATCAGGCAGCGGTCATTATGGTGAATCAGGCAGTGGTCATTATGGTGAATCAGGCAGCGGTCATTATGGGGAATCAGGCAGCAGGCATTATGGGGAATCAGGCAGCGCTCATTATGGGGAATCAGGCAGCAGGCATGATGGGGAATCAGGCAGCGGTCATTATGGTGAATCAGGCAGCAGGCATTATGGGGAATTAGGCAGTGGTCATTATGGTGAATCAGGCAGCGGTCAGGAAGGTGAATCAGGCAGCGATCAGGAAGGTGAATCAGGCAGCGGTCAGGAAGGTGAATCAGGCAGCAGGCATTATGGTGAATCAGGCAGCGGTCAGGAAGGTGAATCAGGCAGCGGTCAGGAAGGTGAATCAGGCAGCGGTCATTATGGTGAATCAGGCAGTGGTCAGGATGGTGAATCAGGCAGCGGTCATTATGGTGAATCAGGCAGTGGTCATTATGGGGAATCAGGTGAATCAGGCAGCGGTCATTATGGGGAATCAGGTGAATCAGGCAGTGGTCATTATGGGGAATCAGGCAGCGGTCATTATGGTGAATCAGGCAGTGGTCATTATGGTGAATCAGGCAGCGGTCATTATGGTGAATCAGGCAGTGGTCTTTACGGTGAATCAGGCAACGGTCATTATGGGGAATCATGCAGCGGACGTTATGGCGAATCAGGCAGCGGTCATTATGGCGAATCAGGCAGCGGTCAGTATGGTGAATCACGCAGCGGTCATTATGGGGAATCAGGCAGCGGTCATTATGGTGAATCAGGCAGCGGTCATTATGGTGAATCAGGCAGTGGTCATTATGGTGAATCAGGTGAATCAGGCAGTGGTCATTATGGGGAATCAGGTGAATCAGGCAGCGGTCATTATGGGGAATCAGGTGAATCAGGCAGTGGTCATTATGGTGAATCAGGCAGTGGTCATTACGGTGAATCAGGCAGCGGTCATTATGGTGAATCAGGCAGCGGTCATTATGGTGAATCAGGTGAATCAGGCAGCGGTCACGATGGTGAATCAGGCAGCGGTCATTATGGTGAATTAGGCAGTGGTCATTATGGTGAATCAGGCAGAGGTCATTATGGGGAATCAGGTGAATCAGGCAGTGGTCATTATGGTGAATCAGGCAGTGGTCATTATGGTGAATCAGGCAGTGGTCATTATGGTGAATCAGGCAGAGGTCATTATGGGGAATCAGGCAGCAGGCATTATGGGGAATCAGGCAGTGGTCATTATGGTGAATCAGGCAGTGGTCATTATGGTGAATCAGGCAGAGGTCATTATGGGGAATCAGGCAGCAGGCATTATGGGGAATCAGGCAGTGGTCATTATGGTGAATCAGGCAGCGGTCATTATGGTGAATCAGGCAGTGGTCATTATGGTGAATCAGGCAGCGTTCATTATGGTGAATCAGGCAGCGGTCATTGTGGTGAATCAGGCAGTGGTCATTATGGTGAATCAGGCAGTGGTCATTATGGTGAATCAGGTGAATCAGGCAGTGGTCATTATGGGGAATCAGGCAGTGGTCATTATGGTGAATCAGGCAGTGGTCATTATGGGGAATCAGGCAGTGGTCATTATGGGGAATCAGGCAGTGGTCATTATGGTGAATCAGGTGAATCAGGCAGCGGTCATTATGGTGAATCAAGCAGCGGTCATTATGGTGAATCAGGCAGTGCTCAAGATGGTGAATCAGAGGAATCAGGCAGCGGTCAGGATGGTGAATCAAGCAGCGGTCAGGATGGCGATTCAGATGAATCAGGCAGCGGTCATTATGGTGAATCAGGCAGCGGTCAGGATGGTGAATCAGGCAGCGGTCAGGATGGTGATTCAAATGAATCAGGCAGCGGTCATTATGGTGAATCAGGCAGCGGTCAGGATGGTGAATCAGGCAGTGGTCATTATGGTGAATCAGGCAGTGGTCATTATGGTGAATCAGGTGAAGCAGGCAGCGGTCACTATGGCGAATCAGGCAGCGGTCATTACTGCGAATCAGGCAGCGGTCACCATGGCGAATCAGACAGCGGTCACTACGGTGAACCAGGCAGCGGTCATTATGCTGAATCAGGCAGCGGTCATTATGGTGAATCAGGCAGCGGTCATTATGGTGAATCAGGCAGTGGTCATTATGGTGAATCAGGCAGCGGTCATTATGGGGAATCAGGCAGCAGGCATGATGGGGAATCAGGCAGCGGTCATTATGGTGAATCAGGCAGCAGGCATTATGGGGAATTAGGCAGTGGTCATTATGGTGAATCAGGCAGCGATCAGGAAGGTGAATCAGGCAGCGGTCAGGAAGGTGAATCAGGCAGCAGGCATTATGGTGAATCAGGCAGCGGTCAGGAAGGTGAATCAGGCAGTGGTCAGGATGGTGATTCAGGCAGCGGTCATTATGGTGAATCAGGTGAATCAGGCAGTGGTCATTATGGGGAATCAGGTGAATCAGGCAACGGTCATTATGGGGAATCAGGTGAATCAGGCAGCAGTCATTATGGTGAATCAGGCAGCGGTCATTATGGTGAATCAGGCAGTGGTCATTATGGTCAATCAGGTGAATCAGGCAGTGGTCATTATGGGGAATCAGGTGAATCAGGCAGCGGTCATTATGGGGAATCAGGTGAATCAGGCAGTGGTCATTATGGGGAATCAGGCAGCGGTCATTATGGTGAATCAGGCAGTGGTCATTATGGTGAATCAGGTGAAGCAGGCAGCGGTCATTATGGCGAATCAGGCAGCGGTCATTACTGCGAATCAGGCAGCGGTCACTATGGCGAATCAGGCAGCGGTCGCTACGGTGAACCAGGCAGCGGTCATTATGCCGAATCAGGCAGCGGTCATTATGGTGAATCAGGCAGCGGTCATTATGGTGAATCAGGCAGTGGTCATTATGGTGAATCAGGCAGCGGTCATTATGGGGAATCAGGCAGCAGGCATGATGGGGAATCAGGCAGCGGTCATTATGGTAAATCAGGCAGCAGGCATTATGGGGAATTAGGCAGTGGTCATTATGGTGAATCAGGCAGCGGTCAGGAAGGTGAATCAGGCAGCGATCAGGAAGGTGAATCAGGCAGCGGTCAGGAAGGTGAATCAGGCAGCAGGCATTATGGTGAATCAGGCAGCGGTCAGGAAGGTGAATCAGGCAGTGGTCAGGATGGTGATTCAGGCAGCGGTCATTATGGTGAATCAGGTGAATCAGGCAGTGGTCATTATGGGGAATCAGGTGAATCAGGCAACGGTCATTATGGGGAATCAGGTGAATCAGGCAGCAGTCATTATGGTGAATCAGGCAGCGGTCATTATGGTGAATCAGGCAGTGGTCATTATGGTCAATCAGGTGAATCAGGCAGTGGTCATTATGGGGAATCAGGTGAATCAGGCAGCGGTCATTATGGGGAATCAGGTGAATCAGGCAGCGGTCATTATGGGGAATCAGGTGAATCAGGCAGCGGTCATTATGGTGAATCAGGCAGTGGTCATTATGGTGAATCAGGCAGTGGTCATTACGGTGAATCAGGCAGTGGTCATTATGGTGAATCAGGCAGCGGCCATTATGGTGAATCAGGTGAATCAGGCAGCGGTCACGATGGTGAATCAGGCAGTGGTCATTATGGTGAATCAGGCAGCGGTCATTATGGTGAATTAGGCAGTGGTCAATATGGTGAATCAGGCAGAGGTCATTATGGGGAATCAGGTGAATCAGGCAGTGGTCATTATGGTGAATCAGGCAGTGGTCATTATGGTGAATCAGGCAGTGGTCATTATGGTGAATCAGGCAGTGGTCATTATGGTGAATCAGGCAGTGGTCATTATGGTGAATCAGGCAGTGGTCATTATGGTGAATCAGGCAGTGGTCATTATGGGGAATCAGGCAGTGGTCATTATGGGGAATCAGGCAGTGGTCATTATGGTGAATCAGGCAGTGGTCATTATGGTGAATCAGGCAGTGGTCATTATGGTGAATCAGGCAGTGGTCATTATGGTGAATCAGGCGGGTCATTATGGTGAATCAGGCAGTGGTCATTATGGTGAATCAGGCAGCGGTCAGGATGGTGAATCAGGCAGCGGTCATTATGGGGAATCAGGCAGCAGGCATGATGGGGAATCAGGCAGCGGTCATTATGGTGAATCAGGCAGCAGGCATTATGTGGAATTAGGCAGTGGTCATTATGGTGAATCAGGCAGCGGTCAGGAAGGTGAATCAGGCAGCGATCAGGAAGGTGAATCAGGCAGCGGTCAGGAAGGTGAATCAGGCAGCAGGCATTATGGTGAATCAGGCAGCGGTCAGGAAGGTGAATCAGGTGAATCAGGCAGCGGTCAGGAAGGTGAATCAGGCAGCGGTCATTATGGTGAATCAGGCAGTGGTCATTATGGGGAATCAGGTGAATCAGGCAGCGGTCATTATGGGGAATCAGGTGAATCAGGCAGTGGTCATTATGGGGAATCAGGCAGCGGTCATTATGGTGAATCAGGCAGTGGTCATTATGGTGAATCAGGCAGCGGTCATTATGGTGAATCAGGCAGTGGTCTTTACGGTGAATCAGGCAACGGTCATTATGGGGAATCATGCAGCGGTCGTTATGGCGAATCAGGCAGCGGTCATTATGGTGAATCAGGCAGTGGTCATTATGGGGAATCAGGCAGCGGTCATTATGGTGAATCAGGCAGCGGTCATTATGGTGAATCAGGCAGTGGTCATTATGGTGAATCAGGTGAATCAGGCAGTGGTCATTATGGGGAATCAGGTGAATCAGGCAGCGGTCATTATGGGGAATCAGGTGAATCAGGCAGTGGTCATTATGGTGAATCAGGCAGTGGTCATTACGGTGAATCAGGCAGCGGTCATTATGGTGAATCAGGCAGCGGTCATTATGGTGAATCAGGTGAATCAGGCAGCGGTCACGATGGTGAATCAGGCAGTGGTCATTATGGTGAATCAGGCAGCGGTCATTATGGTGAATTAGGCAGTGGTCATTATGGTGAATCAGGCAGAGGTCATTATGGGGAATCAGGTGAATCAGGCAGTGGTCATTATGGTGAATCAGGCAGTGGTCATTATGGTGAATCAGGCAGTGGTCATTATGGTGAATCAGGCAGAGGTCATTATGGGGAATCAGGCAGCAGGCATTATGGGGAATCAGGCAGTGGTCATTATGGTAAATCAGGCAGCGGTCATTATGGTGAATCAGGCAGCGTTCATTATGGTGAATCAGGCAGCGGTCATTGTGGTGAATCAGGCAGTGGTCATTATGGTGAATCAGGCAGTGGTCATTATGGTGAATCAGGTGAATCAGGCAGTGGTCATTATGGGGAATCAGGCAGTGGTCATTATGGTGAATCAGGCAGTGGTCATTATGGTGAATCAGGCAGTGGTCATTATGGGGAATCAGGCAGTGGTCATTATGGGGAATCAGGCAGTGGTCATTATGGTGAATCAGGTGAATCAGGCAGCGGTCATTATGGTGAATCAAGCAGCGGTCATTATGGTGAATCAGGCAGTGCTCAAGATGGTGAATCAGGGGAATCAGGCAGCGGTCAGGATGGTGAATCAAGCAGCGGTCAGGATGGCGATTCAGATGAATCAGGCAGCGGTCATTATGGTGAATCAGACAGCGGTCATTATGGTGAATCAGGCAGCGGTCATTATGGTGAATTAGGCAACGGCCATTATGGTGAATCAGGCAGCGGTCATTATGGTGAATCAGGCAGCGGTCATTATGGTGAATCAGGCAGCGGTCATTATGGTGAATCAGGCAGCGGTCATTATGGGGAATCAGGCAGCAGGCATTATGGGGAATCAGGCAGCGGTCATTATGGGGAATCAGGCAGCAGGCATGATGGGGAATCAGGCAGCGGTCATTATGGTGAATCAGGCAGCAGGCATTATGGGGAATTAGGCAGTGGTCATTATGGTGAATCAGGCAGCGGTCAGGAAGGTGAATCAGGCAGCGATCAGGAAGGTGAATCAGGCAGCGGTCAGGAAGGTGAATCAGGCAGCAGGCATTATGGTGAATCAGGCAGCGGTCAGGAAGGTGAATCAGGTGAATCAGGCAGCGGTCAGGAAGGTGAATCAGGCAGCGGTCATTATGGTGAATCAGGCAGTGGTCAGGATGGTGAATCAGGCAGCGGTCATTATGGTGAATCAGGCAGTGGTCTTTACGGTGAATCAGGCAGTGGTCATTATGGGAAATCAGGTGAATCAGGCAGCGGTCATTATGGGGAATCAGGTGAATCAGGCAGTGGTCATTATGGGGAATCAGGCAGCGGTCATTATGGTGAATCAGGCAGTGGTCATTATGGTGAATCAGGCAGCGGTCATTATGGTGAATCAGGCAGTGGTCTTTACGGTGAATCAGGCAACGGTCATTATGGGGAATCATGCAGCGGCCGTTATGGCGAATCAGGCAGCGGTCATTATGGCGAATCAGGCAGCGGTCATTATGGTGAATCAGGCAGCGGTCATTATGGGGAATCAGGCAGCGGTCATTATGGTGAATCAGGCAGCGGTCATTATGGTGAATCAGGCAGTGGTCAGGATGGTGAATCAGGCAGCGGTCATTATGGTGAATCAGGCAGTGGTCTTTACGGTGAATCAGGCAGTGGTCATTATGGGAAATCAGGTGAATCAGGCAGCGGTCATTATGGGGAATCAGGTGAATCAGGCAGTGGTCATTATGGTGAATCAGGCAGTGGTCATTATGGTGAATCAGGCAGTGGTCATTATGGTGAATCAGGCAGTGGTCATTACGGTGAATCAGGCAGCGGTCATTATGGTGAATCAGGCAGCGGTCATTATGGTGAATCAGGTGAATCAGGCAGCGGTCACGATGGTGAATCAGGCAGTGGTCATTATGGTGAATCAGGCAGCGGTCATTATGGTGAATTAGGCAGTGGTCATTATGGTGAATCAGGCAGAGGTCATTATGGGGAATCAGGTGAATCAGGCAGTGGTCATTATGGTGCATCAGGCAGTGGTCATTATGGTGAATCAGGCAGTGGTCATTATGGTGAATCAGGCAGAGGTCATTATGGGGAATCAGGCAGCAGGCATTATGGGGAATCAGGCAGTGGTCATTATGGTGAATCAGGCAGCGGTCATTATGGTGAATCAGGTAGTGGTCATTATGGTGAATCAGGCAGCGTTCATTATGGTGAATCAGGCAGCGGTCATTGTGGTGAATCAGGCAGTGGTCATTATGGTGAATCAGGCAGTGGTCATTATGGTGAATCAGGTGAATCAGGCAGTGGTCATTATGGGGAATCAGGCAGTGGTCATTATGGTGAATCAGGCAGTGGTCATTATGGTGAATCAGGCAGTGGTCATTATGGGGAATCAGGCAGTGGTCATTATGGGGAATCAGGCAGTGGTCATTATGGTGAATCAGGTGAATCAGGCAGCGGCCATTATGGTGAATCAAGCAGCGGTCATTATGGTGAATCAGGCAGTGCTCAAGATGGTGAATCAGGGGAATCAGGCAGCGGTCAGGATGGTGAATCAAGCAGCGGTCAGGATGGCGATTCAGATGAATCAGGCAGCGGTCATTATGGTGAATCAGGCAGCGGTCAGGATGGTGAATCAGGCAGTGGTCATTATGGTGAATCAGACAGCGGTCATTATGGTGAATCAGGCAGCGGTCATTATGGTGAATCAGGCAGCGGCCATTATGGTGAATCAGGCAGTGGTCATTATGGTGAATCAGGCAGCGGTCATTATGGTGAATTAGGCAACGGCCATTATGGTGAATCAGGCAGCGGTCATTATGGTGAATCAGGCAGTGGTCATTATGGTGAATCAGACAGCGGTCATTATGGTGAATCAGGCAGCGGTCATTATGGTGAATCAGGCAGCGGCCATTATGGTGAATCAGGCAGTGGTCATTATGGGGAATCAGGCAGTGGTCATTATGGGGAATCAGGCAGTGGTCATTATGGTGAATCAGGTGAATCAGGCAGCGGTCATTATGGTGAATCAAGCAGCGGTCATTATGGTGAATCAGGCAGTGCTCAAGATGGTGAATCAGGGGAATCAGGCAGCGGTCAGGATGGTGAATCAAGCAGCGGTCAGGATGGCGATTCAGATGAATCAGGCAGCGGTCATTATGGTGAATCAGGCAGCGGTCAGGATGGTGAATCAGGCAGTGGTCATTATGGTGAATCAGACAGCGGTCATTATGGTGAATCAGGCAGCGGTCATTATGGTGAATCAGGCAGCGGCCATTATGGTGAATCAGGCAGCGGGCATTATGGTGAATCAGGCAGCGGTCATTATGGTGAATCAGGCAGCGGTCATTATGGTGAATCAGGCAGCGGTCATTATGGGGAATCAGGCAGCAGGCATTATGGGGAATCAGGCAGCGGTCATTATGGGGAATCAGGCAGCAGGCATGATGGGGAATCAGGCAGCGGTCATTATGGTGAATCAGGCAGCAGGCATTATGGGGAATTAGGCAGTGGTCATTATGGTGAATCAGGCAGCGGTCAGGAAGGTGAATCAGGCAGCGATCAGGAAGGTGAATCAGGCAGCGGTCAGGAAGGTGAATCAGGCAGCAGGCATTATGGTGAATCAGGCAGCGGTCAGGAAGGTGAATCAGGCAGCGGTCAGGAAGGTGAATCAGGCAGCGGTCATTATGGTGAATCAGGCAGTGGTCAGGATGGTGAATCAGGCAGCGGTCATTATGGTGAATCAGGCAGTGGTCATTATGGGGAATCAGGTGAATCAGGCAGCGGTCATTATGGGGAATCAGGTGAATCAGGCAGTGGTCATTATGGGGAATCAGGCAGCGGTCATTATGGTGAATCAGGCAGTGGTCATTATGGTGAATCAGGCAGCGGTCATTATGGTGAATCAGGCAGTGGTCTTTACGGTGAATCAGGCAACGGTCATTATGGGGAATCAGGCAGCGGTCATTATGGTGAATCAGGCAGCGGTCATTATGGTGAATCAGGCAGTGGTCATTATGGTGAATCAGGTGAATCAGGCAGTGGTCATTATGGGGAATCAGGTGAATCAGGCAGCGGTCATTATGGGGAATCAGGTGAATCAGGCAGTGGTCATTATGGTGAATCAGGCAGTGGTCATTATGGTGAATCAGGCAGTGGTCATTATGGTGAATCAGGCAGTGGTCATTACGGTGAATCAGGCAGCGGTCATTATGGTGAATCAGGCAGCGGTCATTATGGTGAATCAGGTGAATCAGGCAGCGGTCACGATGGTGAATCAGGCAGTGGTCATTATGGTGAATCAGGCAGCGGTCATTATGGTGAATTAGGCAGTGGTCATTATGGTGAATCAGGCAGATGTCATTATGGGGAATCAGGTGAATCAGGCAGTGGTCATTATGGTGAATCAGGCAGTGGTCATTATGGTGAATCAGGCAGTGGTCATTATGGTGAATCAGGCAGTGGTCATTATGGTGAATCAGGCAGAGGTCATTATGGGGAATCAGGCAGCAGGCATTATGGGGAATCAGGCAGTGGTCATTATGGTGAATCAGGCAGCGGTCATTATGGTGAATCAGGCAGTGGTCATTATGGTGAATCAGGCAGCGTTCATTATGGTGAATCAGGCAGCGGTCATTGTGGTGAATCAGGCAGTGGTCATTATGGTGAATCAGGCAGCGGTCATTATGGTGAATTAGGCAGTGGTCATTATGGTGAATCAGGCAGAGGTCATTATGGGGAATCAGGTGAATCAGGCAGTGGTCATTATGGTGAATCAGGCAGTGGTCATTATGGTGAATCAGGCAGTGGTCATTATGGTGAATCAGGCAGAGGTCATTATGGGGAATCAGGCAGCAGGCATTATGGGGAATCAGGCAGTGGTCATTATGGTGAATCAGGCAGCGGTCATTATGGTGAATCAGGCAGTGGTCATTATGGTGAATCAGGCAGCGTTCATTATGGTGAATCAGGCAGCGGTCATTGTGGTGAATCAGGCAGTGGTCATTATGGTGAATCAGGCAGTGGTCATTATGGTGAATCAGGTGAATCAGGCAGTGGTCATTATGGGGAATCAGGCAGTGGTCATTATGGTGAATCAGGCAGTGGTCATTATGGTGAATCAGGCAGTGGTCATTATGGGGAATCAGGCAGTGGTCATTATGGGGAATCAGGCAGTGGTCATTATGGTGAATCAGGTGAATCAGGCAGCGGTCATTATGGTGAATCAAGCAGCGGTCATTATGGTGAATCAGGCAGTGCTCAAGATGGTGAATCAGAGGAATCAGGCAGCGGTCAGGATGGTGAATCAAGCAGCGGTCAGGATGGCGATTCAGATGAATCAGGCAGCGGTCATTATGGTGAATCAGGCAGCGGTCAGGATGGTGAATCAGGCAGTGGTCATTATGGTGAATCAGACAGCGGTCATTATGGTGAATCAGGCAGCGGTCATTATGGTGAATCAGGCAGCGGCCATTATGGTGAATCAGGCAGCGGTCATTATGGTGAATCAGGCAGCGGTCATTATGGTGAATCAGGCAGTGGTCATTATGGTGAATCAGGCAGCGGTCATTATGGGGAATCAGGCAGCAGGCATTATGGGGAATCAGGCAGCGGTCATTATGGGGAATCAGGCAGCGGGCATGATGGGGAATCAGGCAGCGGTCATTATGGTGAATCAGGCAGCAGGCATTATGGGGAATTAGGCAGTGGTCATTATGGTGAATCAGGCAGCGGTCAGGAAGGTGAATCAGGCAGCGATCAGGAAGGTGAATCAGGCAGCGGTCAGGAAGGTGAATCAGGCAGCAGGCATTATGGTGAATCAGGCAGCGGTCAGGAAGGTGAATCAGGTGAATCAGGCAGCGGTCAGGAAGGTGAATCAGGCAGTGGTCAGGATGGTGAATCAGGCAGCGGTCATTATGGTGAATCAGGTGAATCAGGCAGTGGTCATTATGGGGAATCAGGTGAATCAGGCAGCGGTCATTATGGGGAATCAGGTGAATCAGGCAGTGGTCATTATGGGGAATCAGGCAGCGGTCATTATGGTGAATCAGGCAGCGGTCATTATGGTGAATCAGGCAGTGGTCATTATGGTCAATCAGGCAGTGGTCATTATGGTGAATCAGGCAGTGGTCATTATGGGGAATCAGGTGAATCAGGCAGTGGTCATTATGGTGAATCAGGCAGTGGTCATTATGGTGAATCAGGCAGTGGTCATTATGGTGAATCAGGCAGTGGTCATTATGGTGAATCAGGTGAATCAGGCAGTGTTCATTATGGGGAATCAGGCAGTGGTCATTATGGGGAATCAGGCAGTGGTCATTATGGTGAATCAGGTGAATCAGGCAGCGGTCATTATGGTGAATCAGGCAGCGGTCATTATGGTGAATCAGGTGAATCAGGCAGCGCTCAAGATGGTGAATCAGGGGAATCAGGCAGCGGTCAGGATGGTGAATCAAGCAGCGGTCAGGATGGTGATTCAGATGAATCAGGCAGCGGTCATTATGGTGAATCAGGCAGCGGTCAGGATGGTGAATCAGGCAGTGGTCATTATGGTGAATCAGGCAGTGGTCATTATGGTGAATCAGGTGAATCAGGCAGCGGTCATTATGGTGAATCAGGCAGCGGTCATTATGGTGAATCAGGCAGTGGTCATTATGGTGAATCAGGCAGTGGTCATTATGGTGAATCAGGCAGCGGTCATTATGGGGAATCAGGCAGCAGGCATTATGGGGAATCAGGCAGCGGTCATTATGGGGAATCAGGCAGCAGGCATGATGGGGAATCAGGCAGCGGTCATTATGGTGAATCAGGCAGAAGGCATTATGGGGAATTAGGCAGTGGTCATTATGGTGAATCAGGCAGCGGTCAGGAAGGTGAATCAGGCAGCGATCAGGAAGGTGAATCAGGCAGCGGTCAGGAAGGTGAATCAGGCAGCAGGCATTATGGTGAATCAGGCAGCGGTCAGGAAGGTGAATCAGGTGAATCAGGCAGCGGTCAGGAAGGTGAATCAGGCAGTGGTCAGGATGGTGAATCAGGCAGCGGTCATTATGGTGAATTAGGTGAATCAGGCAGTGGTCATTATGGGGAATCAGGTGAATCAGGCAGCGGTCATTATGGGGAATCAGGTGAATCAGGCAGCGGTCATTATGGTGAATCAGGCAGCGGTCATTATGGTGAATCAGGCAGCGGTCATTATGGTGAATCAGGCAGTGGTCATTATGGTCAATCAGGTGAATCAGGCAGTGGTCATTATGGGGAATCAGGTGAATCAGGCAGCGGTCATTATGGGGAATCAGGTGAATCAGGCAGTGGTCATTATGGGGAATCAGGCAGCGGTCATTATGGTGAATCAGGCAGTGGTCATTATGGTGAATCAGGCAGTGGTCATTACGGTGAATCAGGCAGCGGTCATTATGGTGAATCAGGCAGCGGTCATTATGGTGAATCAGGTGAATCAGGCAGCGGTCACGATGGTTAATCAGGCAGTGGTCATTATGGTGAATCAGGCAGCGGTCATTATGGTGAATTAGGCAGTGGTCATTATGGTGAATCAGGCAGAGGTCATTATGGGGAATCAGGTGAATCAGGCAGTGGTCATTATGGTGAATCAGGCAGTGGTCATTATGGTGAATCAGGCAGTGGTCATTATGGTGAATCAGGCAGTGGTCATTATGGGGAATCAGGCAGTGGTCATTATGGTGAATCAGGTGAATCAGGCAGTGTTCATTATGGGGAATCAGGTGAATCAGGCAGCGGTCATTATGGTGAATCAGGCAGCGGTCATTATGGTGAATCAGGTGAATCAGGCAGCGCTCAAGATGGTGAATCAGGGGAATCAGGCAGCGGTCAGGATGGTGAATCAAGTAGCGGTCAGGATGGTGATTCAGATGAATCAGGCAGCGGTCATTATGGTGAATCAGGCAGCGGTCAGGATGGTGAATCAGGCAGTGGTCATTATGGTGAATCAGGCAGTGGTCATTATGGTGAATCAGGCAGTGGTCATTATGGTGAATCAGGCAGCGGTCATTATGGGGAATCAGGCAGCAGGCATTATGGGGAATCAGGCAGCGGTCATTATGGGGAATCAGGCAGCAGGCATGATGGGGAATCAGGCAGCGGTCATTATGGTGAATCAGGCAGCAGGCATTATGGGGAATTAGGCAGTGGTCATTATGGTGAATCAGGCAGCGGTCAGGAAGGTGAATCAGGCAGCAGGCATTATGGTGAATCAGGCAGCTGTCAGGAATGTGAATCAGGTGAATCAGGCAGCAGTCAGAAAGGTGAATCAGGCAGTGGTCAGGATGGTGAATCAGGCAGCGGTCATTATGGTGAATCAGGTGAATCAGGCAGTGGTCATTATGGGGAATCAGGTGAATCAGGCAGCGGTCATTATGGGGAATCAGGTGAATCAGGCAGTGGTCATTATGGGGAATCAGGCAGCGGTCATTATGGTGAATCAGGCAGCGGTCATTATGGTCAATCAGGCAGTGGTCATTATGGTCAATCAGGTGAATCAGGCAGTGGTCATTATGGGGAATCAGGTGAATCAGGCAGCGGTCATTATGGGGAATCAGGTGAATCAGGCAGTGGTCATTATGGGGAATCAGGCAGCGGTCATTATGGTGAATCAGGCAGCGGTCATTATGGTGAATCAGGTGAATCAGGCAGCGGTCACGATGGTGAATCAGGCAGTGGTCATTATGGTGAATCAGGCAGCGGTCATTATGGTGAATTAGGCAGTGGTCATTATGGTGAATCAGGCAGTGGTCATTATGGTGAATCAGGCAGCGGTCATTATGGGGAATCATGCAGCAGGCATTATGGGGAATCAGGCAGCGGTCATTATGGGGAATCAGGCAGCAGATATGATGGGGAATCAGGCAGCGGTCATTATGGTGAATCAGGCAGCAGGCATTATGGGGAATTAGGCAGTGGTCATTATGGTGAATCAGGCAGCGGTCATTATGGGGAATCATGCAGCAGGCATTATGGGGAATCAGGCAGCGGTCATTATGGGGAATCAGGCAGCAGATATGATGGGGAATCAGGCAGCGGTCATTATGGGGAATTAGGCAGTGGTCATTATGGTGAATCAGGCAGCGGTCAGGAAGGTGAATCAGGCAGCGATCAGGAAGGTGAATCAGGCAGCGGTCAGGAAGGTGAATCAGGTGAATCAGGCAGCGGTCAGGAAGGTGAATCAGGCAGTGGTCAGGATGGTTAATCAGGCAGCGGTCATTATGGGGAATCAGGCAGCGGTCATTATGGTGAATCAGGCAGCGGTCATTATGGTCAATCAGGCAGTGGTCATTATGGTCAATCAGGTGAATCAGGCAGTGGTCATTATGGGGAATCAGGTGAATCAGGCAGCGGTCATTATGGGGAATCAGGTGAATCAGGCAGTGGTCATTATGGGGAATCAGGCAGCGGTCATTATGGTGAATCAGGCAGTGGTCATTATGGTGAATCAGGCAGTGGTCATTACGGTGAATCAGGCAGCGGTCATTATGGTGAATCAGGCAGCGGTCATTATGGTGAATCAGGTGAATCAGGCAGCGGTCACGATGGTGAATCAGGCAGTGGTCATTATGGTGAATCAGGCAGCGGTCATTATGGTGAATTAGGCAGTGGTCATTATGGTGAATCAGGCAGTGGTCATTATGGTGAATCAGGCAGCGGTCATTATGGGGAATCATGCAGCAGGCATTATGGGGAATCAGGCAGCGGTCATTATGGGGAATCAGGCAGCAGATATGATGGGGAATCAGGCAGCGGTCATTATGGTGAATCAGGCAGCAGGCATTATGGGGAATTAGGCAGTGGTCATTATGGTGAATCAGGCAGCGGTCAGGAAGGTGAATCAGGCAGCGATCAGGAAGGTGAATCAGGCAGCGGTCAGGAAGGTGAATCAGGTGAATCAGGCAGCGGTCAGGAAGGTGAATCAGGCAGTGGTCAGGATGGTTAATCAGGCAGCGGTCATTATGGTGAATCAGGTGAATCAGTCAGTGGTCATTATGGGGAATCAGGTGAATCAGGCAGCGGTCATTATGGGGAATCAGGTGAATCAGGCAGTGGTCATTATGGGGAATCAGGCAGCGGTCATTATGGTGAATCAGGCAGCGGTCATTATGGTGAATCAGGCAGTGGTCATTATGGTCAATCAGGTGAATCAGGCAGTGGTCATTATGGGGAATCAGGTGAATCAGGCAGCGGTCATTATGGGGAATCAGGTGAATCAGGCAGTGGTCATTATGGGTAATCAGGCAGCGGTCATTATGGTGAATCAGGCAGTGGTCATTATGGTGAATCAGGCAGTGGTCATTACGGTGAATCAGGCAGCGGTCATTATGGTGAATCAGGCAGCGGTCATTATGGTGAATCAGGCAGCGGTCACGATGGTGAATCAGGCAGTGGTCATTATGGTGAATCAGGCAGCGGTCATTATGGTGAATTAGGCAGTGGTCATTATGGTGAATCAGGCAGAGGTCATTATGGGGAATCAGGTGAATCAGGCAGTGGTCATTATGGTGAATGAGGCAGTGGTCATTATGGTGAATCAGGCAGTGGTCATTATGGTGAATCAGGCAGTGGTCATTATGGGGAATCAGGCAGTGGTCATTATGGTGAATCAGGTGAATCAGGCAGTGATCATTATGGGGAATCAGGCAGTGGTCATTATGGGGAATCAGGCAGTGGTCATTATGGGGAATCAGGTAGTGGTCATTATGGTGAATCAGGTGAATCAGGCAGCGGTCATTATGGTGAATCAGGCAGCGGTCATTATGGTGAATCAGGTGAATCAGGCAGCGCTCAAGATGGTGAATCAGGGGAATCAGGCAGCGGTCAGGATGGTGAATCAAGCAGCGGTCAGGATGGTGATTCAGATGAATCAGGCAGCGGTCATTATGGTGAATCAGGCAGCGGTCAGGATGGTGAATCAGGCAGTGGTCATTATGGTGAATCAGGCAGTGGTCATTATGGTGAATCAGGTGAATCAGGCAGCGGCCATTATGGCGAATCAGGCAGCGGTCATTATGGTGAATCAGGCAGCGGTCATTATGGGGAATCAGGCAGCAGGCATTATGGTGAATCAGGTGAATCAGGCAGTGGTCATTATGGGGAATCAGGCAGTGGTCATTATGGTGAATCAGGTGAATCAGGCAGTGGTCATTATGGTGAATCAAGCAGCGGTCATTATGGTGAATCAGGCAGTGCTCAAGATGGTGAATCAGGGGAATCAGGCAGCGGTCAGGATGGTGAATCAAGCAGCGGTCAGGATGGTGATTCAGATGAATCAGGCAGCGGTCATTATGGTGAATCAGGCAGCGGTCAGGATGGTGAATCAGGCAGTGGTCATTATGGTGAATCAGGTGAATCAGACAGCGGTCATTATGGTGAATCAGGCAGCGGTCATTATGGTGAATCAGGCAGCGGTCATTATGGTGAATCAGGCAGCGGCCATTATGGCGAATCAGGCAGCGGCCATTATGGTGAATCAGGCAGCGGTCATTATGGTGAATCAGGCAGTGGTCATTATGGTGAATCAGGCAGCGGTCATTATGGGGAATCAGGCAGCAGGCATTATGGGGAATCAGGCAGCAGTCATTGGTGAATCAGGCAGCAGGCATTATGGGGAATTAGGCAGTGGTCATTATGGTGAATCAGGCAGCGGTCAGGAAGGTGAATCAGGCAGCAGGCATTATGGTGAATCAGGCAGCGGTCAGGAAGGTGAATCAGGTGAATCAGGCAGCGGTCAGGAAGGTGAATCAGGCAGCGGTCATTATGGTGAATCAGGCAGTGGTCATTATGGTGAATCAGGCAGTGGTCATTACGGTGAATCAGGCAGCGGTCATTATGGTGAATCAGGTGAATCAGGCAGCGGTCACGATGGTGAATCAGGCAGTGGTCATTATGGTGAATCAGGCAGCGGTCATTATGGTGAATTTGGCAGTGGTCATTATGGTGAATCAGGCAGTGGTCATTATGGTGAATCAGGCAGCGGTCATTATGGGGAATCATGCAGCAGGCATTATGGGGAATCAGGCAGCGGTCATTATGGGGAATCAGGCAGCAGATATGATGGGGAATCAGGCAGCGGTCATTATGGTGAATCAGGCAGCAGGCATTATGGGGAATTAGGCAGTGGTCATTATGGTGAATCAGGCAGCGGTCAGGAAGGTGAATCAGGCAGCGATCAGGAAGGTGAATCAGGCAGCGATCAGGAAGGTGAATCAGGCAGCGGTCAGGAAGGTGAATCATGCAGCAGGCATTATGGTGAATCAGGCAGCGGTCAGGAAGGTGAATCAGGTGAATCAGGCAGCGGTCAGGAAGGTGAATCAGGCAGTGGTCAGGATGGTGAATCAGGCAGCGGTCATTATGGTGAATCAGGTGAATCAGGCAGTGGTCATTATGGGGAATCAGGTGAATCAGGCAGCGGTCATTATGGGGAATCAGGTGAATCAGGCAGTGGTCATTATGGGGAATCAGGCAGCGGTCATTATGGTGAATCAGGCAGCGGTCATTATGGTGAATCAGGCAGTGGTCATTATGGTCAATCAGGTGAATCAGGCAGTGGTCATTATGGGGAATCAGGTGAATCAGGCAGCGGTCATTATGGGGAATCAGGTGAATCAGGCAGTGGTCATTATGGGTAATCAGGCAGCGGTCATTATGGTGAATCAGGCAGTGGTCATTATGGTGAATCAGGCAGTGGTCATTACGGTGAATCAGGCAGCGGTCATTATGGTGAATCAGGCAGCGGTCATTATGGTGAATCAGGCAGCGGTCACGATGGTGAATCAGGCAGTGGTCATTATGGTGAATCAGGCAGCGGTCATTATGGTGAATTAGGCAGTGGTCATTATGGTGAATCAGGCAGAGGTCATTATGGGGAATCAGGTGATTCAGGCAGTGGTCATTATGGTGAATCAGGCAGTGGTCATTATGGTGAATCAGGCAGTGGTCATTATGGTGAATCAGGCAGTGGTCATTATGGGGAATCAGGCAGTGGTCATTATGGTGAATCAGGTGAATCAGGCAGTGATCATTATGGGGAATCAGGCAGTGGTCATTATGGGGAATCAGGCAGTGGTCATTATGGGGAATCAGGTAGTGGTCATTATGGTGAATCAGGTGAATCAGGCAGCGGTCATTATGGTGAATCAGGCAGCGGTCATTATGGTGAATCAGGTGAATCAGGCAGCGCTCAAGATGGTGAATCAGGGGAATCAGGCAGCGGTCAGGATGGTGAATCAAGCAGCGGTCAGGATGGTGATTCAGATGAATCAGGCAGCGGTCATTATGGTGAATCAGGCAGCGGTCAGGATGGTGAATCAGGCAGTGGTCATTATGGTGAATCAGGCAGTGGTCATTATGGTGAATCAGGCAGTGGTCATTATGGTGAATCAGGTGAATCAGGCAGCGGCCATTATGGCGAATCAGGCAGCGGTCATTATGGCGAATCAGGCAGCGGTCAGGAAGGTGAATCAGGCAGCGATCAGGAAGGTGAATCAGGCAGCGGTCAGGAAGGTGAATCATGCAGCAGGCATTATGGTGAATCAGGCAGCGGTCAGGAAGGTGAATCAGGTGAATCAGGCAGCGGTCAGGAAGGTGAATCAGGCAGTGGTCAGGATGGTGAATCAGGCAGCGGTCATTATGGTGAATCAGGTGAATCAGGCAGTGGTCATTATGGGGAATCAGGTGAATCAGGCAGCGGTCATTATGGGGAATCAGGTGAATCAGGCAGTGGTCATTATGGGGAATCAGGCAGCGGTCATTATGGTGAATCAGGCAGCGGTCATTATGGTGAATCAGGCAGTGGTCATTATGGTCAATCAGGTGAATCAGGCAGTGGTCATTATGGGGAATCAGGTGAATCAGGCAGCGGTCATTATGGGGAATCAGGTGAATCAGGCAGTGGTCATTATGGGTAATCAGGCAGCGGTCATTATGGTGAATCAGGCAGTGGTCATTATGGTGAATCAGGCAGTGGTCATTACGGTGAATCAGGCAGCGGTCAGGAAGGTGAATCAGGCAGCGATCAGGAAGGTGAATCAGGCAGCGGTCAGGAAGGTGAATCATGCAGCAGGCATTATGGTGAATCAGGCAGCGGTCAGGAAGGTGAATCAGGTGAATCAGGCAGCGGTCAGGAAGGTGAATCAGGCAGCGGCCATTATGGCGAATCAGGCAGCGGTCATTATGGCGAATCAGGCAGCGGTCAGGAAGGTGAATCAGGCAGCGATCAGGAAGGTGAATCAGGCAGCGGTCAGGAAGGTGAATCATGCAGCAGGCATTATGGTGAATCAGGCAGCGGTCAGGAAGGTGAATCAGGTGAATCAGGCAGCGGTCAGGAAGGTGAATCAGGCAGTGGTCAGGATGGTGAATCAGGCAGCGGTCATTATGGTGAATCAGGTGAATCAGGCAGTGGTCATTATGGGGAATCAGGTGAATCAGGCAGCGGTCATTATGGGGAATCAGGTGAATCAGGCAGTGGTCATTATGGGGAATCAGGCAGCGGTCATTATGGTGAATCAGGCAGCGGTCATTATGGTGAATCAGGCAGTGGTCATTATGGTCAATCAGGTGAATCAGGCAGTGGTCATTATGGGGAATCAGGTGAATCAGGCAGCGGTCATTATGGGGAATCAGGTGAATCAGGCAGTGGTCATTATGGGTAATCAGGCAGCGGTCATTATGGTGAATCAGGCAGTGGTCATTATGGTGAATCAGGCAGTGGTCATTACGGTGAATCAGGCAGCGGTCATTATGGTGAATCAGGCAGCGGTCATTATGGTGAATCAGGCAGCGGTCACGATGGTGAATCAGGCAGTGGTCATTATGGTGAATCAGGCAGCGGTCATTATGGTGAATTAGGCAGTGGTCATTATGGTGAATCAGGCAGAGGTCATTATGGGGAATCAGGTGAATCAGGCAGTGGTCATTATGGTGAATCAGGCAGTGGTCATTATGGTGAATCAGGCAGTGGTCATTATGGTGAATCAGGCAGTGGTCATTATGGGGAATCAGGCAGTGGTCATTATGGTGAATCAGGTGAATCAGGCAGTGATCATTATGGGGAATCAGGCAGTGGTCATTATGGGGAATCGGGCAGTGGTCATTATGGGGAATCAGGTAGTGGTCATTATGGTGAATCAGGCAGCGGTCATTATGGTGAATCAGGCAGCGGTCATTATGGTGAATCAGGTGAATCAGGCAGCGCTCAAGATGGTGAATCAGGGGAATCAGGCAGCGGTCAGGATGGTGAATCAAGCAGCGGTCAGGATGGTGATTCAGATGAATCAGGCAGCGGTCATTATGGTGAATCAGGCAGCGGTCAGGATGGTGAATCAGGCAGTGGTCATTATGGTGAATCAGGCAGTGGTCATTATGGTGAATCAGGTGAATCAGGCAGCGGCCATTATGGCGAATCAGGCAGCGGTCATTATGGCGAATCAGGCACCGGTCATTATGGTGAATCAGGCAGCGGTCATTATGGCGAATCAGGCAGCGGTCATTATGGTGAATCAGGCAGCGGTCATTATGGGGAATCAGGCAGCAGGCATTATGGGGAATCAGGCAGCGGTCATTATGGTGAATCAGGCAGCAGGCATTATGGTGAATCAGGTGAATCAGGCAGTGGTCATTATGGGGAATCAGGCAGTGGTCATTATGGTGAATCAGGTGAATCAGGCAGTGGTCATTATGGTGAATCAAGCAGCGGTCATTATGGTGAATCAGGCAGTGCTCAAGATGGTGAATCAGGGGAATCAGGCAGCGGTCAGGATGGTGAATCAAGCAGCGGTCAGGATGGTGATTCAGATGAATCAGGCAGCGGTCATTATGGTGAATCAGGCAGCGGTCAGGATGGTGAATCAGGCAGTGGTCATTATGGTGAATCAGGTGAATCAGACAGCGGTCATTATGGTGAATCAGGCAGCGGTCATTATGGTGAATCAGGCAGCGGTCATTATGGTGAATCAGGCAGCGGCCATTATGGCGAATCAGGCAGCGGCCATTATGGTGAATCAGGCAGCGGCCATTATGGTGAATCAGGCAGTGGTCATTATGGTGAATCAGGCAGCGGTCATTATGGGGAATCAGGCAGCAGGCATTATGGGGAATCAGGCAGCGGTCATTGGTGAATCAGGCAGCAGGCATTATGGGGAATTAGGCAGTGGTCATTATGGTGAATCAGGCAGCGGTCAGGAAGGTGAATCAGGCAGCAGGCATTATGGTGAATCAGGCAGCGGTCATTGGTGAATCAGGCAGCAGGCATTATGGTGAATCAGGCAGTGGTCATTATGGTGAATCAGGCAGCGGTCATTATGGGGAATCAGGCAGCAGGCATTATGGGGAATCAGGCAGCGGTCAGGAAGGTGAATCAGGCAGCAGGCATTATGGTGAATCAGGCAGCGGTCAGGAAGGTGAATCAGGTGAATCAGGCAGCGGTCAGGAAGGTGAATCAGGCAGCGGTCATTATGGTGAATCAGGCAGTGGTCAGGATGTTGAATCAGGCAGCGGTCATTATGGTGAATCAGGTAGTGGTCAGGATGTTGAATCAGGCAGCGGTCATTATGGTGAATCAGGCAGTGGTCAGGATGTTGAATCAGGCAGCGGTCATTATGGTGAATCAGGCAGCAGGCATTATGGGGAATTAGGCAGTGGTCATTATGGTGAATCAGGCAGCGGTCAGGAAGGTGAATCAGGCAGCAGGCATTATGGTGAATCAGGCAGCGGTCAGGAAGGTGAATCAGGTGAATCAGGCAGCGGTCAGGAAGGTGAATCAGGCAGTGGTCATTATGGCGAATCAGGCAGCGGTCAGGATGTTGAATCAGGCAGCGGTCATTATGGTGAATCAGGCAGTGGTCAGGATGTTGAATCAGGCAGCGGTCATTATGGTGAATCAGGCAGTGGTCAGGATGTTGAATCAGGCAGCGGTCATTATGGTGAATCAGGTAGTGGTCAGGATGTTGAATCAGGCAGCGGTCATTATGGTGAATCAGGCAGTGGTCAGGATGTTGAATCAGGCAGCGGTCATTATGGTGAATCAGGCAGCAGGCATTATGGGGAATTAGGCAGTGGTCATTATGGTGAATCAGGCAGCGGTCAGGAAGGTGAATCAGGCAGCAGGCATTATGGTGAATCAGGCAGCGGTCAGGAAGGTGAATCAGGTGAATCAGGCAGCGGTCAGGAAGGTGAATCAGGCAGTGGTCATTATGGCGAATCAGGCAGCGGTCAGGATGTTGAATCAGGCAGCGGTCATTATGGTGAATCAGGCAGTGGTCAGGATGTTGAATCAGGCAGCGGTCATTATGGTGAATCAGGCAGCGGTCATTATGGTGAATCAGGCAGTGGTCAGGATGTTGAATCAGGCAGCGGTCATTATGGTGAATCAGGCAGCGGTCATTATGGTGAATCAGGCAGTGGTCATTATGGTGAATCAGGCAGTGGTCAGGATGGTGAATCAGGCAGCGGGCATTATGGTGAATCAGGGGTAGGCCGTCATTGTAAATAATCATTTGTTCTTAGCTGACTCGTCTAGTTAAATAAAGACAATATAAAAACCCTGTATTTTTCTTGCTTATTTTAAAATAAATTTTATTTTATTTTAAGTATTGCAGTCCCTATAGAAGTAAACTTACATCAGAGATTTTATTTAAAGACCAGAAGAATGTACTCTCAAACTAATGTTGACTGAGAGAGAGAGCAACGTTCCCCTTTGTGTGTGGAGTTGAAAAGTGCAGTTTGAATATGCTCCCCTAGGGGGTGCCAGAGGAGGTGAAGTTTGGTCAGATCCCTGGAGGAGAAAGGGAGGATTCGCTGTACTGTGCACTCTGAAAAACAGTTCCATTTTATTAATCTGCATCAGGCATTTCTATTACCTTGTAATGAGTTTCATATGAAGACATTTAGGATAATAAATAAGGTAAACATACTACACTGAACGGATACTAATGTATTCATAATTAATTGAACAGTATTATTTCAGGGTTTCCTCATTCTACTAGTTCTGTCCAATGAATAATTAAAGTAGATTTTTAATGGGAATTTTTGAAATGCTGTTCTTGGTTTAAAGGTTAATTCAAACTGACTTAATTGATACTGCTAATCATCACTGATGTTACAATGTTAGGAGGAGAAGGGGCCGGGGGACCACCACAGTTATCTACTTCCTCTGCTTCCTCTGTTCTGTTAGGAGGAGAAGGGGCTGGGGGACCACCACAGTTATCTACTTCCTCTACTTCCTCTGTTCTGTTAGGAGGAGAAGGGGCTGGGGGACCACCACAGTTATCTACTTCTTCTACTTCCTCTGTTCTGTTAGGAGGAGAAGGGGCTGGGGGACCACCACAGTTATCTACTTCCTCTGTTCTGTTAGGAGGAGAAGGGGCTGGGGGACCACCACAGTTATCTACTTCCTCTGTTCTGTTAGGAGGAGAAGGGGCTGGGGGACCACCACAGTTATCTACTTCCTCTGTTCTGTTAGGAGGAGAAGGGGCTGGGGGGACCACCACAGTTATCTACTTCCTCTGTTCTGTTAGGAGGAGAAGGGGCTGGGGGACCACCACAGTTATCTACTTCCTCTACTTCCTCTGTTCTGTTAGGATGAGAAGGGGCTGGGGGACCACCACAGTTATCTACTTCCTCTACTTCCTCTGTTCTGTTATGAGGAGAAGGGGCTGGGGGACCACCACAGTTATCTACTTCCTCTACTTCCTCTGTTCTGTTAGGAGGAGAAGGGGCTGGGGGACCACCACAGTTATCTACTTCTTCTACTTCCTCTGTTCTGTTAGGAGGAGAAGGGGCTGGGGGACCACCACAGTTATCTACTTCCTCTACTTCCTCTGTTCTGTTAGGAGGAGAAGGGGCTGGGGGACCACCACAGTTATCTACTTCTTCTACTTCCTCTGTTCTGTTAGGAGGAGAAGGGGCTGGGGGACCACCACAGTTATCTACTTCCTCTGTTCTGTTAGGAGGAGAAGGGGCTGGGGGACCACCACAGTTATCTACTTCCTCTGTTCTGTTAGGAGGAGAAGGGGCTGGGGGACCACCACAGTTATCTACTTCCTCTACTTCCTCTGTTCTGTTAGGATGAGAAGGGGCTGGGGGACCACCACAGTTATCTACTTCCTCTACTTCCTCTGTTCTGTTAGGAGGAGAAGGGGCTGGGGGACCACCACAGTTATCTACTTCCTCTACTTCCTCTGTTCTGTTAGGAGGAGAAGGGGCTGGGGGACCACCACAGTTATCTACTTCCTCTACTTCCTCTGTTCTGTTAGGAGGAGAAGGGGCTGGGGGACCACCACAGTTATCTACTTCCTCTACTTCCTCTGTTCTGTTAGGAGGAGAAGGGGCTGGGGGACCACCACAGTTATCTACTTCCTCTACTTCCTCTGTTCTGTTATGAGGAGAAGGGGCTGGGGGACCACCACAGTTATCTACTTCCTCTACTTCCTCTGTTCTGTTATGAGGAGAAGGGGCTGGGGGACCACCACAGTTATCTACTTCCTCTACTTCCTCTGTTCTGTTAGGAGGAGAAGGGGCTGGGGGACCACCACAGTTATCTACTTCTTCTACTTCCTCTGTTCTGTTAGGAGGAGAAGGGGCTGGGGGACCACCACAGTTATCTACTTCCTCTACTTCCTCTGTTCTGTTAGGAGGAGAAGGGGCTGGGGGACCACCACAGTTATCTACTTCCTCTGTTCTGTTAGGAGGAGAAGGGGCTGGGGGACCACCACAGTTATCTACTTCCTCTACTTCCTCTGTTCTGTTAGGAGGAGAAGGGGCTGGGGGACCACCACAGTTATCTACTTCCTCTACTTCCTCTGTTCTGTTAGGAGGAGAAGGGGCTGGGGGACCACCACAGTTATCTACTTCCTCTACTTCCTCTGTTCTGTTAGGAGGAGAAGGGGCTGGGGGACCACCACAGTTATCTACTTCCTCTACTTCCTCTGTTCTGTTATGAGGAGAAGGGGCTGGGGGACCACCACAGTTATCTACTTCCTCTACTTCCTCTGTTCTGTTAGGAGGAGAAGGGGCTGGGGGACCACCACAGTTATCTACTTCTTCTACTTCCTCTGTTCTGTTAGGAGGAGAAGGGGCTGGGGGACCACCACAGTTATCTACTTCCTCTGTTCTGTTAGGAGGAGAAGGGGCTGGGGGACCACCACAGTTATCTACTTCCTCTGTTCTGTTAGGAGGAGAAGGGGCTGGGGGACCACCACAGTTATCTACTTCCTCTGTTCTGTTAGGAGGAGAAGGGGCTGGGGGACCACCACAGTTATCTACTTCCTCTGTTCTGTTAGGAGGAGAAGGGGCTGGGGGACCACCACAGTTATCTACTTCCTCTACTTCCTCTGTTCTGTTAGGATGAGAAGGGGCTGGGGGACCACCACAGTTATCTACTTCCTCTACTTCCTCTGTTCTGTTATGAGGAGAAGGGGCTGGGGGACCACCACAGTTATCTACTTCCTCTACTTCCTCTGTTCTGTTAGGAGGAGAAGGGGCTGGGGGACCACCACAGTTATCTACTTCCTCTACTTCCTCTGTTCTGTTAGGAGGAGAAGGGGCTGGGGGACCACCACAGTTATCTACTTCCTCTACTTCCTCTGTTCTGTTAGGAGGAGAAGGGGCTGGGGGACCACCACAGTTATCTACTTCCTCTACTTCCTCTGTTCTGTTATGAGGAGAAGGGGCTGGGGGACCACCACAGTTATCTACTTCCTCTACTTCCTCTGTTCTGTTAGGAGGAGAAGGGGCTGGGGGACCACCACAGTTATCTACTTCTTCTACTTCCTCTGTTCTGTTAGGAGGAGAAGGGGCTGGGGGACCACCACAGTTATCTACTTCCTCTGTTCTGTTAGGAGGAGAAGGGGCTGGGGGACCACCACAGTTATCTACTTCCTCTGTTCTGTTAGGAGGAGAAGGGGCTGGGGGACCACCACAGTTATCTACTTCCTCTGTTCTGTTAGGAGGAGAAGGGGCTGGGGGACCACCACAGTTATCTACTTCCTCTGTTCTGTTAGGAGGAGAAGGGGCTGGGGGACCACCACAGTTATCTACTTCCTCTACTTCCTCTGTTCTGTTAGGATGAGAAGGGGCTGGGGGACCACCACAGTTATCTACTTCCTCTACTTCCTCTGTTCTGTTATGAGGAGAAGGGGCTGGGGGACCACCACAGTTATCTACTTCCTCTACTTCCTCTGTTCTGTTAGGAGGAGAAGGGGCTGGGGGACCACCACAGTTATCTACTTCTTCTACTTCCTCTGTTCTGTTAGGAGGAGAAGGGGCTGGGGGACCACCACAGTTATCTACTTCCTCTACTTCCTCTGTTCTGTTAGGAGGAGAAGGGGCTGGGGGACCACCACAGTTATCTACTTCTTCTACTTCCTCTGTTCTGTTAGGAGGAGAAGGGGCTGGGGGACCACCACAGTTATCTACTTCCTCTGTTCTGTTAGGAGGAGAAGGGGCTGGGGGACCACCACAGTTATCTACTTCCTCTGTTCTGTTAGGAGGAGAAGGGGCTGGGGGACCACCACAGTTATCTACTTCCTCTACTTCCTCTGTTCTGTTAGGATGAGAAGGGGCTGGGGGACCACCACAGTTATCTACTTCCTCTACTTCCTCTGTTCTGTTAGGAGGAGAAGGGGCTGGGGGACCACCACAGTTATCTACTTCCTCTACTTCCTCTGTTCTGTTAGGAGGAGAAGGGGCTGGGGGACCACCACAGTTATCTACTTCCTCTACTTCCTCTGTTCTGTTAGGAGGAGAAGGGGCTGGGGGACCACCACAGTTATCTACTTCCTCTACTTCCTCTGTTCTGTTAGGAGGAGAAGGGGCTGGGGGACCACCACAGTTATCTACTTCCTCTACTTCCTCTGTTCTGTTATGAGGAGAAGGGGCTGGGGGACCACCACAGTTATCTACTTCCTCTACTTCCTCTGTTCTGTTATGAGGAGAAGGGGCTGGGGGACCACCACAGTTATCTACTTCCTCTACTTCCTCTGTTCTGTTAGGAGGAGAAGGGGCTGGGGGACCACCACAGTTATCTACTTCTTCTACTTCCTCTGTTCTGTTAGGAGGAGAAGGGGCTGGGGGACCACCACAGTTATCTACTTCCTCTACTTCCTCTGTTCTGTTAGGAGGAGAAGGGGCTGGGGGACCACCACAGTTATCTACTTCCTCTGTTCTGTTAGGAGGAGAAGGGGCTGGGGGACCACCACAGTTATCTACTTCCTCTACTTCCTCTGTTCTGTTAGGAGGAGAAGGGGCTGGGGGACCACCACAGTTATCTACTTCCTCTACTTCCTCTGTTCTGTTAGGAGGAGAAGGGGCTGGGGGACCACCACAGTTATCTACTTCCTCTACTTCCTCTGTTCTGTTAGGAGGAGAAGGGGCTGGGGGACCACCACAGTTATCTACTTCCTCTACTTCCTCTGTTCTGTTAGGAGGAGAAGGGGCTGGGGGACCACCACAGTTATCTACTTCCTCTACTTCCTCTGTTCTGTTAGGAGGAGAAGGGGCTGGGGGACCACCACAGTTATCTACTTCTTCTACTTCCTCTGTTCTGTTAGGAGGAGAAGGGGCTGGGGGACCACCACAGTTATCTACTTCCTCTGTTCTGTTAGGAGGAGAAGGGGCTGGGGGACCACCACAGTTATCTACTTCCTCTACTTCCTCTGTTCTGTTAGGAGGAGAAGGGGCTGGGGGACCACCACAGTTATCTATTTCCTCTACTTCCTCTGTTCTGTTATGAGGAGAAGGGGCTGGGGGACCACCACAGTTATCTACTTCCTCTGTTCTGTTAGGAGGAGAAGGGGCTGGGGGACCACCACAGTTATCTACTTCCTCTACTTCCTCTGTTCTGTTAGGAGGAGAAGGGGCTGGGGGACCACCACAGTTATCTACTTCCTCTACTTCCTCTGTTCTGTTATGAGGAGAAGGGGCTGGGGGACCACCACAGTTATCTACTTCCTCTACTTCCTCTGTTCTGTTATGAGGAGAAGGGGCTGGGGGACCACCACAGTTATCTACTTCCTCTACTTCCTCTGTTCTGTTAGGAGGAGAAGGGGCTGGGGGACCACCACAGTTATCTACTTCTTCTACTTCCTCTGTTCTGTTAGGAGGAGAAGGGGCTGGGGGACCACCACAGTTATCTACTTCTTCTACTTCCTCTGTTCTGTTAGGAGGAGAAGGGGCTGGGGGACCACCACAGTTATCTACTTCCTCTACTTCCTCTGTTCTGTTAGGAGGAGAAGGGGCTGGGGGACCACCACAGTTATCTACTTCTTCTACTTCCTCTGTTCTGTTAGGAGGAGAAGGGGGCTGGGGGACCACCACAGTTATCTACTTCCTCTGTTCTGTTAGGAGGAGAAGGGGCTGGGGGACCACCACAGTTATCTACTTCCTCTACTTCCTCTGTTCTGTTAGGAGGAGAAGGGGCTGGGGGACCACCACAGTTATCTACTTCCTCTACTTCCTCTGTTCTGTTAGGATGAGAAGGGGCTGGGGGAGCACCACAGTTGTCTACTTCCTCTACTTCCTCTGTTCTGTTAGGAGGAGAAGGGGCTGGGGGACCACCACAGTTATCTACTTCCTCTACTTCCTCTGTTCTGTTAGGAGGAGAAGGGGCTGGGGGACCACCACAGTTATCTACTTCCTCTACTTCCTCTGTTCTGTTAGGAGGAGAAGGGGCTGGGGGGACCACCACAGTTATCTACTTCCTCTACTTCCTCTGTTCTGTTAGGAGGAGAAGGGGCTGGGGGACCACCACAGTTATCTACTTCCTCTACTTCCTCTGTTCTGTTATGAGGAGAAGGGGCTGGGGGACCACCACAGTTATCTACTTCCTCTACTTCCTCTGTTCTGTTAGGAGGAGAAGGGGCTGGGGGACCACCACAGTTATCTACTTCCTCTACTTCCTCTGTTCTGTTAGGAGGAGAAGGGGCTGGGGGACCACCACAGTTATCTACTTCCTCTACTTCCTCTGTTCTGTTAGGAGGAGAAGGGGCTGGGGGACCACCACAGTTATCTACTTCTTCTACTTCCTCTGTTCTGTTAGGAGGAGAAGGGGCTGGGGGACCACCACAGTTATCTACTTCCTCTACTTCCTCTGTTCTGTTAGGAGGAGAAGGGGCTGGGGGACCACCACAGTTATCTACTTCCTCTACTTCCTCTGTTCTGTTAGGAGGAGAAGGGGCTGGGGGGACCACCACAGTTATCTACTTCTTCTACTTCCTCTGTTCTGTTAGGAGGAGAAGGGGCTGGGGGACCACCACAGTTATCTACTTCCTCTGTTCTGTTAGGAGGAGAAGGGGCTGGGGGACCACCACAGTTATCTACTTCCTCTACTTCCTCTGTTCTGTTAGGAGGAGAAGGGGCTGGGGGACCACCACAGTTATCTATTTCCTCTACTTCCTCTGTTCTGTTAGGAGGAGAAGGGGCTGGGGGACCACCACAGTTATCTACTTCCTCTACTTCCTCTGTTCTGTTAGGAGGAGAAGGGGCTGGGGGACCACCACAGTTATCTACTTCCTCTACTTCCTCTGTTCTGTTAGGAGGAGAAGGGGCTGGAGGACCACCACAGGGTTCTTAGGTTAAGAACCATAAGACTGTTAAATCCTGTAGTTAGTCACTTTTTCTTCTTCTCTCTTTGCATTGTTGGGAAGGGCCTATAAGTAGAAATCACAACCTACTTAGCCTGGCTCAGGTTAGCCAGTACCCATAATCCTTCAATTCCATCCCTGCATGTACCTGTCAGGGTTGACCGGTAGCCTAGAGAGGTTAGAAAGAAGTGTACTAAAGAGGTGTACTAAAAAATGCTTTATCTTCCTCTCGGCTCCATCTAGACCCACAACATGTGTCTGTCCACGCTGTTGAAGTACAGCCCTCGAACCCTGCGACGGATCCGTAACCTGATCCAGGGTCAGCAGGCCTACATGGTGGGTGGTGTGGCCCACTTAGATGACCTGGCGGTGGCTGATGAGCTGGGGGTACCCCTCCTGGGGCCAGAACCTGCTGTGGCCCGGCTCTACAGCACCAAGTCTGGAGGCAGGAGGATATTTACTGGCGCAGGGGTCACCGTGCCCCCAGGACAGTGGGACATATACTCCTTACAACAGGTATTCTTCTTCTCTCTATCAATTCAACATGTATTCTTCTTCTCTTTATCAATTCAACAGGTATTTTTCTTCTCTTTATCAATTCAACAGGTATTTTTCTTCTTCTCTCTATCAATTCAACAGGTATTCTTCTTCTTCTCTCTATCAATTCAACAGGTATTCTTCTCTTTATCAATTCAACAGGTATTCTTCTTCTCTCTATCAATTCACCAGGTATTATTCTTCTTCTATCTATCAATTTAATTAAATTCAAATGGCTGTATTGGTATGGGAAACATACTGTATTGGTATGAGAAGCATACTGTATTGGTTTGGGAAACATATTGTATTGGTATGCTGTATTGGTATGGGAAACATACTGTATTGGTATGGGAAACATACTGTATTGGTATTGGAAACATACTGTATTGGTATGGGAAACATTCTGTATTGGTATGGGAAACATTCTGTATTGGTATGGGAAACATACTGTATTGGTATGGGAAACATACTGTATTGGTATGGGAAACATACTGTATTGGTATGCTGTATTGGTATGGGAAACATACTGTATTGGTGTGGGAAACATACTGTATTGGTATGGGAAACATACTGTATTGGTATGGGAAACATACTGTATTGGTATGCTGTATTGGTATGGGAAACATACTGTATTGGTATACTGTATTGGTTTGGGAAACATACTGTATTGGAATACTGTATTGGTTTGGGAAACATACTGTATTGGTATGGGAAACATACTGTATTGGTATACTGTATTGGTTTGGGAAACATACTGTATTGGTATGGGAAACATACTGTATTGGTATGGGAAACATATTGTATTGGGCAAAATACTGTATTGGTATGGGAAACATATTGTATTGGTATGCTGTATTGGTATGGGAAACATACTGTATTGGTATGGGAAACATACTGTATTGGTATGGGAAACATAGTGTATTGATATGGGAAACATACTGTATTGGTATGGGAAACATACTGTATTGGTATGCTGTATTGGTATGGGAAACATACTGTATTGGTATGCTGTATTGGTATGGGAAACATACTGTATTGGTATGCTGTATTGGTATGGGAAACATACTGTATTGGTATGCTGTATTGGTATGGGAAACATACTGTATTGGTATGGGAAACATACTGTATTGGTATGGGAAACATACTGTATTGGTATGCTGTATTGGTATGGGAAACATACTGTATTGGTATGGGAAACATACTGTATTGGTATGGGAAACATACTGTATTGGTATGGGAAACATACTGTATTGATATGCTGTATTGGTATGGGAAACATAGTGTATTGGTATGGGAAACATAGTGTATTGGTATGCTGTATTGGTATGGGAAACATAGTGTATTGATATGGGAAACATACTGTATTGGTATGCTGTATTGGTATGGGAAACATACTGTATTGATATGCTGTATTGGTATGGGAAACATACTGTATTGGTATGGGAAACATAGTGTATTGGTATGCTGTATTGGTATGGGAAACATAGTGTATTGATATGGGAAACATACTGTATTGGTATGCTGTATTGGTATGGGAAACATACTGTATTGGTATGCTGTATTGGTATGGGAAACATACTGTATTGGTATGCTGTATTGGTATGGGAAACATACTGTATTGGTATGCTGTATTGGTATGGGAAACATAGTGTATTGGTATGGGAAACATATTGTATTGGTATGCTGTATTGGTATGGGAAACATACTGTATTGGTATGGGAAACATACTGTATTGGTATGGGAAACATAGTGTATTGATATGGGAAACATACTGTATTGGTATGGGAAACATACTGTATTGGTATGCTGTATTGGTATGGGAAACATACTGTATTGATATGCTGTATTGGTATGGGAAACATACTGTATTGATATGCTGTATTGGTATGGGAAACATACTGTATTGGTATGGGAAACATACTGTATTGGTATGGGAAACATACTGTATTGGTATGGGAAACATACTGTATTGGTATGCTGTATTGGTATGGGAACATACTGTATTGATATGCTGTATTGGTATGGGAAACATACTGTATTGATATGCTGTATTGGTATGGGAAACATACTGTATTGGTATGCTGTATTGGTATGGGAAACATACTGTATTGGTATGCTGTATTGGTATGGGAAACATACTGTATTGGTATGCTGTATTGGTATGGGAAACATACTGTATTGATATGCTGTATTGGTATGGGAAACATACTGTATTGGTATACTGTATTGGTATGGGAAACATACTGTATTGGTATGCTGTATTGGTATGGGAAACATAGTGTATTGGTATGCTGTATTGGTATGGGAAACATACTGTATTGGTATGCTGTATTGGTATGGGAAACATACTGTATTGGTATGCTGTATTGGTATGGGAAACATACTGTATTGATATGCTGTATTGGTATGGGAAACATACTGTATTGGTATGCTGTATTGGTATGGGAAACATACTGTATTGATATGCTGTATTGGTATGGGAAACATACTGTATTGATATGCTGTATTGGTATGGGAAACATACTGTATTGGTATGCTGTATTGGTATGGGAAACATACTGTATTGGTATGCTGTATTGGTATGGGAAACATACTGTATTGGTATGCTGTATTGGTATGGGAAACATACTGTATTGATATGCTGTATTGGTATGGGAAACATACTGTATTGGTATGCTGTATTGGTATGGGAAACATACTGTATTGATATGCTGTATTGGTATGGGAAACATACTGTATTGGTATGCTGTATTGGTATGGGAAACATACTGTATTGATATGCTGTATTGGTATGCTGTATTGGTATGGGAAACATACTGTATTGATATGCTGTATTGGTATGCTGTATTGGTATGGGAAACATACTGTATTGGTATGCTGTATTGGTATGGGAAACATACTGTATTGGTATGCTGTATTGGTATGGGAAACATACTGTATTGGTATGCTGTATTGGTATGCTGTATTGGTATGCTGTATTGGTATGGGAAACATACTGTATTGGTATGCTGTATTGGTATGGGAAACATACTGTATTGATATGCTGTATTGGTATGGGAAACATACTGTATTGGTATGCTGTATTGGTATGCTGTATTGGTATGCTGTATTGGTATGGGAAACATACTGTATTGATATGCTGTATTGGTATGGGAAACATACTGTATTGGTATGCTGTATTGGTATGCTGTATTGGTATGGGAAACATGCTGTATTGGTATGGGAAACATACTGTATTGATATGCTGTATTGGTATGGGAAACATACTGTATTGGTATGCTGTATTGGTATGCTGTATTGGTATGGGAAACATGCTGTATTGGTATGGGAAACATACTGTATTGGTATGGGAAACATACTGTATTGATATGCTGTATTGGTATGGGAAACATACTGTATTGGAATGCTGTATTGATATGCTGTATTGGTATGGGAAACATACTGTATGTTTACATTGCAAAACAAGCAAAATCGATAATAAACAAAATTTTTACAGTAAACAATAGACTCATTTCAAATGTCATATTATGTCTACGTACTGTGTTGTAACGATGTGCAAATAGTTTAAGTACAAAAGGGAAAATAAATAAACATAAATAAGGGTTGTATTTACAGTGGTGTTTGTTCTTCACTGGTTGACCTTTTCTTGTGGCAACAGGTCACAAATCTTACTGCTGTGATGACACACTGTGGTATTTCACCCAAAATTTGATGTGTTTTTGAAATCTTTGGATCTGTGTAATCTGAGGGAAATATGTGTCTCTAAAATGGTCAGGAGGCTAGGAAGTACAGCTCAGTTTCCACCTCATTTTGTGGGCAGTGAGCACATAGCCTGTCTTCTCTTGAGAGCCATGTCTGCCTACGGCGGCCTTTCTCAAAAGCAAGGCTATGCTCACTGAGTCTGTACATAGTCAAAGCTTTCCTTAAATTTGGGTCAGTCACAGTGGTCAGGTATTCAGCCGCTGTGTACTCTCTGTGTAGGGCCAAATAGCATTCTAGTTTGCTCTGGTTTTTATTCATTCTTTCCAATGTATCAAGTAATTATCTTTTGTTTTCTCTTGATTTGGTTGGGTTTAATTGTGTTTGGTTTGGTCTAACCTCTCTCTCGCTCTCTCCTCTCTCCCCCTCTCTCTCTCCTCTCTCCTCTCTATCTCCTCTCCTCTCTCTCTCCTCTCTCTCTCTCT
>NC_034183.2:4333802-4350699 GCF_002021735.2 Oncorhynchus kisutch | reverse complement strand
CTACGGTCTCACGGTCTAGGGTTTGGTAACTACGGTCTCGCGGTCTAGGGTTTGGTAACTACACGGTCTAGGATTTGGTAACTACACAGTCTCCCGGTCTAGGATTTTGGTAACTCAGGTAGGGATTGGTACCTACACGGTCTAGGGTTTGGTAACTACACTGTCTCACGGTCTAGGGTTTGGTAACTACAGTCTCACGGTCTAGGGTTTGGTAACTACACGGTCTAGGATTTGGTAACTACACGGTCTAGGGTTGGTAACTACTCTCTCACGGTCTAGGATTTGGTAACTACACTGTCTCACGGTCTAGGGTTTGGTAATACGCAGTCTCACAGTCTAGGGTTTGGTAACTACACAGTCTCACGGTCTAGGGTTTGGTAACTACTGTCTCACGGTCTAGGATTGGTAACTACACTGTCTCACGGTCTAGGGTTGGTAACTACACAGTCTAGGGTTTGGTAACTACAGGTAGGGATTTGGGTAACTACACGGTCTAGGGTTTGGTAACTACACTGTCTCACGGTCTAGGGTTGGTAACTACATTGTCTCACGGTCTAGGGTTTGGTAACTACGGTCTCGCAGTCTAGGGTTTGGTTAACTACACGGTCTAGGATTTGGTAACTACACAGTCTCACGGTCTAGATTTGGTAACTACACGGTCTAGGGTTTGGTAACTACACTGTCTCAAGGTCTAGGGTTTGGTAACTACACTGTCTCAAGGTCTAGGGTTTGGTAACTACACTGTCTCACGGTCTAGGATTTGGTAACTACACGGTCTCACGGTCTAGGGTTTGGTAACTACACTGTCTCACGGTCTAGGGTTGGTAACTACGGTCTCACGGGTCTAGGGTTTGTTAACTACGGTCTCACGGTCTAGGGTTTGGTAACTACACTGTCTAGGATTTGGTAACTACACAGTCTCACGGTCTAGGATTTGGTAACTACAGGTAGGAATTTGGTAACTACACGGTCTAGGGTTTGGTAACTACACTGTCTCACGGTCTAGGGTTGGTAACTACGGTCTCGCGGTCTAGGTTTGGTAACTACACGGTCTAGGATTTGTAACTACACAGTCTCACGGTCTAGGATTTGGTAACTACACGGTCTAGGATTTGGTAACTACACGGTCTAGGGTTTGGTAACTACAGTCTCACGGTCTAGGGTTTGGTACTACGGTCTCGCGGTCTAGGGTTTGGTAACTACACGGTCTAGGATTTGGTAACTACACAGTCTCAGGGTCTAGGATTGGTAACTACACGGTCTAGGGTTTGGTAACTACTGTCTCACGGTCTAGGATTTGGTAACTACCACTGTCTCACGGTCTAGGGTTTGGTAACTACACAGTCTCACGGTCTAGGGTTTGGTAACTACACTGTCTCACGGTCTAGGGTTTGGTAACTACGGTCTCACGGTCTAGGGTTTGGTAACTACGGTCTCACGGTCTAGGGTTTGGTAACTACGGTCTCACGGTCTAGGGTTTGGTAACTACACAGTCTCACGGTCTAGGATTTGGTAACTACACGGTCTAGGGTTTGGTAACTACTGTCTCACGGTCTAGGATTTGGTAACTACACTGTCTCACGGTCTAGGGTTTGGTAACTACGCAGTCTCACGGTCTAGGGTTTGGTAACTACACAGTCTCACGGTCTAGGGTTTGGTAACTACTGTCTCACGGTCTAGGATTTGGTAACTACTGTCTCACGGTCTAGGGTTTGGTAACTACACGGTCTCACGGTCTAGGATTTGGTAACTACACGGTCTCACGGTCTAGGGTTTGGTAACTACCACTGTCTCACGGTCTAGGGTTTGGGTAACTACACAGTCTCACGGTCTAGGGTTTGGTAACTACTGTCTCACGGTCTAGGGTTTGGTAACTACACTGTCTCACGGTCTAGGGTTTGGTAACTACACAGTCTCACGGTCTAGGTTTGGTAACTACTGTCTCACGGTCTAGGGTTTGGTAACTACACTGTCTCACGGTCACGGACCGTTAATTGTTTATTCCATGTGTACTCTGTGTTGGTTTGTGTCACACTGCTATGCTTTATCTTGGCCAGGTCGCAGTTTGTAAATGAGAACTTGTTCTCAACTAGCCTACCTGGTTAAATAAAGGTGTTCTCAACTAGCCGACCTGGTTAAATAAAGGTGTTCTCAACTAGCCTACCCTGGTTACAATAAGGTGTTCTCAACTAGCCTACCTGGTTAAATAAAGGTGTTCTCAACTAGCCTACCTGGTTAAATAAGGTGTTCTCACTAGCCTACCTGGTTAAATAAAGGTGTTCTCACCTACGCCTACCTGGGTTAAATAAAGGTGTTCTCAACTAGCCTACCTGGTTAAATAAAGGTGTTCTCATACTAGCCTACATGGTTAAATAAAGGTGTTCTCAACTAGCCTACCTGGTTAATAAAGGTGTTCTCAACTAGCCTACCTGGTTAAATAAAGGTGTTCTCAACTGGCCTACCTGGTTAAATAAAGGTGTTCTCAACTAGCCTACCTGGTTAAATAAAGGTGTTCTCAACTAGCCTACCTGGTTAAATAAAGGTGTTCTCAACGAGCCTACCTGGTTAAATAAAGGTGTTCTCAACTAGCCTACCTGGTAAATAAAGTGTTCTCAACTAGCCTACCTGGTTAAATAAAGGTGTTCTCAACTAGCCTACCTGGTTAAATAAAGGTGTTCTCAACTAGCCTACCTGGTTAAATAAGGTGTTCTCAACTAGCCTACCTGGTTAAATAAAGGTGTTCTCAACTAGCCTACCTGGTTAAATAAAGGTGTTCTCAACTGGCCTACCTGGTTAAATAAAGGTGTTCTTCAACTAGCCTACCTGGTTAAATAAAGGTGTTCTCACTAGCCTACCTGGTTAAATAAAGGTGTTCCTCAACTAGCCTACCTGGTTAAATAAAGGTGTTCTCAACTAGCCTACCTGGTTAAATAAAGGTGTTCTCAACTAGCCTACCTGGTTAAATAAGGTGTTCTCAACTAAGCCTACCTGGTTAAATAAAGGTGTTTCTCACTGGCCTACCTGGTTAAATAAAGGTGTTCTCAACTAGCCTACCTGGTTAAATAAAGGTGTTCTCAACTGGCCTACCTGGTTAAATAAAGGTGTTCTCAACTAGCCTACCCTGGTTAAATAAAGGTGTTCTCAACTAGCCTACCTGGTTAAATAAAGGTGTTCTCAACTAGCCTACCTGGTTAAATAAAGGTGTTCTCAACTAGCCTGACCTGGTTAAATAAAGGTGTTCTCAACATTAGCCCCTAGCCTTGGTTTAAATAAAGGTGTCTCAACAAGCCTACCCTGGTTAAAATAAAAGGTGTTCTCAACTAGCCTAACCTGGTTAAATAAAGGTGTTCTCAACTAGCCTACCTGGTTTAAATAAAGGTGTTCTCACTAGCCTACCTGGTTAAATAAAGGTGTTCTCAACTAGCCTACCTGGTTAAATAAAGGTGTTCTCACTAGGCCTACCTGGTTAAATAAAGGTGTTCTCAACTAGCCTACCTGGTTAAATAAAGGGTGTTCTCAACTAGCCTACCTGGTTAAATAAAGGTGTTCTCACTAGGCCCTATCCTGGTTATAATAAAGGTGTTCTCAACTAGGCCTACCTGGTTAATAAAGGTGTTCTCAACTAGCTACCTGGTTAAATAAAGGTGTTCTCAACTAGCCTACCTGGTTTAAATAAAGTGTGTTCTCACTAGCCTACCTGGTTAAATAAAGGTGGTTTCTCAACTAGCCTACCCCTGGTTAAATAAGGTGTTCTCAACTAGCCTACCTGAGTTAAATAAAGGTGGTTGTCTCAACTAGCCTACCTGGTTAAATAAAGGTGGTTCGTCAACTAGCCTACCTGGTTAAATAAAGGTGTTTCTCAACTAGCCTACCTGGTTAAATAAAGGTGTTCTTCAACTAGCCTACCTGGTAAATAACGGTGTTCTCACCTAGCCTACCTGGTTAAATAAAGGTGTTCTCACCTAGCCTACCGGGTTAAATAAAGGTGTTCTCAACTAGCCTACCTGGTTAAATAAAGGTGTTCTCAACTAGCCTACCTGGTTAAATAAAGGTGTTTCTCAACTAGCCTACCTGGTTAAATAAAGGTGTTCTCAACTAGCCTACCTGGTTAAATAAAGGTGTTCTCAACTGGCCTACCTGGTTAAATAAAGTGTTCTCAACTAGCCTACCTGGTTAAATAAAGGTGTTCTCAACTAGCCTACCTGGTTAAATAAAGGTGTTCTCAACGAGCCTACCTGCGTTAAATAAAGGTGTTCTCAACTAGCCTACCTGGTAAATAAAGGTGTTCTCAACTAGCCTACCTGGTTAATAAAGGTGTTCTCAACTAGCCTACCTGGTTAAATAAGGGTTCTCAACTAGCCTACCTGGTTAATAAAGGTGTTTCAACTAGCCTACCTGGTTAAATAAGGTGTTCTCAACTGGCCACCTGGTTTAAATAAAGGTGTTCTCAACTAGCCTACCTGGTTAAATAAAGGTGTTTCCAACTAGCCTACCTGGTTAAATAAAGGTGTTCTCAACTAGCCTACCTGGTTAAATAAAGGTGTTCTCTAACTAGCCTACCTGGTTAAATAAAGGTGTTCTCAACTAGCCTACCTGGTTAAATAAAGGTGTTCTCAACTAGCCTACCTGGTTTAAATAAGGTGTTCTCAACTGGCCTACCTGGTTAAATAAGGTGTTCTCAACTGGCCTACCTGGTTAAATAAAGGTGTTCTCAACTGGCCTACCTGGTTACAATAAAGGTGTTCTCAACTAGCCTACCTGGTTAAATAAGGTGTTCTCAACTAGCCTACCTGGTTAAATAAAGGTGTTCTCAACTAGCCTACCTGGTTAAATAAAGGTGTTCTCAACTAGCCTACCTGGTTAAATAAAGGTGTTCTCAACTAGCCTACCTGGTTAAATAAGGTGTTCTCAACTAGCCTAACCTGGTTAAATAAAGGTGTTCTCAACTAGCCTACCTGGTTAAATAAAGGTGTTCTCAACTAGCCCTACCTGGTTAAATAAAGGTGTTCTCAACTAGCCTACCTGGTTAAATAAAGGTGTTCTCAACTAGCCTACCTGGTTAAATAAAGGTGTTCTCAACTAGCCTACCTGGTTAATAAAGGTGTTCTCAACTAGCCTACCTGGTTAAATAAAGGTGTTCTCAACTAGCCTACCTGGTTAAATAAAGGTGTTCTCAACTAGCCTACCTGGTTAAATAAAGGTGTTCTCAACTAGCCTACCTGGTTAAATAAAGGTGTTCTCAACTAGCCTACCTGGTTAAATAAAGGTGTTCTCAACTAGCCTACCTGGTTAAATAAAGGTGTCGCAAATCTAGCCTTACGGTAAAGGTGTCTCAACTAAAAAACATAGCCTACCTGGTTAAATAAAGGTGTCTCATCTAGCCTACCTGGTTAAATAAAGGTGTTTCTCAACTAGCCTACCTGTTAAATAAAGGTGTTTCTCAACTAGCCTACCTGGTAAATAAAGGTGTTCTCAACTAGCCATACCTGGTTAAATAACGGTGATTCTCTACTAGCCGACCTGGTTCAATAAAGGTGTTTCTCAACTAGCCTACCTGGTTAAATAAAGATGTCCTCAACTAAGCCTACCTGCCTAACACTTGTTAAATAAGTGTTACTCAACTAGCCTACCTGGTTAAATAAAGGTGTTCTCAACTAGCCTACCTGGTTAAATAAAGGTGTTCTCAACTAGCCTACCTGGTTAAATAAAGGTGTTCTCAACTAGCCTACCTGGTTAAATAAGGTGTTCTCAACTAGCCTACCTGGTTAAATAAAGGTGATATAAAAAAAACTTTTAAAAAAAACTAGTGGAAAGTCTTAACTAATAGTCTCAGTGGAAAGTCTTATCTTAACTAGTAGTCTCAGTGGAAAGTCTTATCTTAACTAGTAGTCTCAGTGGAAAGTCTTAACTAGTAGTCTTAGTGGAAAGTCTTAACTAGTAGTCTTAGTGGAAAGTCTTAACTAGTAGTCTCAGTGGAAAGTCTTAACTAGTAGTCTTAGTGGAAAGTCTTAACTAGTAGTCTTAGTGGAAAGTCTTATCTTAACTAATAGTCTCAGTGGAAAGTCTTATCTTAACTAATAGTCTCAGTGGAAGTCTTATCTTTAACTAATAGTCTCAGTGGAAAGTCTTATCTTAACTAGTAGTCTCAGTGGAAAGTCTTATCTTAACTAGTAGTCTCAGTGGAAAGTCTTAACTAGTAGTCTTAGTGGAAAGTCTTAACTAGTAGTCTTAGTGGAAAGTCTTAACTAGTAGTCTCAGTGGAAAGTCTTAACTAGTAGTCTTAGTGGAAAGTCTTAACTAGTAGTCTTAGTGGAAAGTCTTAACTAGTAGTCTTAGTGGAAAGTCTTATCTTAACTAATAGTCTCAGTGGAAAGTCTTATCTTAACTAATAGTCTCAGTGGAAAGTCTTATCTAACTAGTAGTCTCAGTGGAAAGTCTTATCTTAACTAGTAGTCTCAGTGGAAAGTCTTAACTAGTAGTCTTAGTGGAAAGTCTTAACTAGTAGTCTTAGTGGAAAGTCTTATCTTAACTAATAGTCTCAGTGGAAAGTCTTATCTTAACTAATAGTCTTAGTGGAAAGTCTTATCTTAACTAGTAGTCTCAGTGGAAAGTCTTAACTAATAGTCTCAGTGGAAAGTCTTAACTAATAGTCTCAGTGGAAAGTCTTATCTTAACTAGTAGTCTCAGTGGAAAGTCTTAACTAGTAGTCTCAGTGGAAAGTCTTAACTAATAGTCTCAGTGGAAAGTCTTAACTAATAGTCTCAGTGAGTCTCAGTGAACCAGTCAAATGTTTGGACACACCTCCTCATTCAAGGGTTTTTCTTTATTCTTACTATTTTCTACATTATGGAATAATAGTGAAGACATCGCAACTATGAAATAACACGTGGAATCATGTAGTAACCAAAAAAGTGGTAAACAAATCCAAATATATTTTAGATTTTAGATTCTTCACTCTTGGCATTCTCTCAACCAGCTTCATGAGGTAGTCACCTGGAATGCTTTTCCAACAATCTTGAAGGAGTTACCACCTATGCTTAGCACTTGTTGGCTGCTTTTCCTTCACTCTGCGGTCCAACTCATCCCAAACCATCTCAATTGGGTTGAGGTCGGGTGATCACAGACAGTGTCACCAGTAAAGCACCCCCACACCATCACACCACCTCCTCCATGCTTCACGGTGGGAACCACACATGCAGAGATCATCCGTTCACCTACTCTGCGTCTCACAAAGCCACGGTGGTTGGAACCAAAAATCTCTAATTTTGGGGGTAAATGTCCATTGCTCGTGTTTCTTGGACCAAGCAAGGCAAAATGCAGAGAGAGAGAGAATGGCCCTAGACTGGGTGTGACCAGGCTTCAGGGGATTGTAGCAGCAGGATAGGCCTGGAGGGGTAGAAGAGGGGAGAGCTGGAAAAAAATTTTTTAGGTCCAGCCTTCTTTTATAACCCTACTAGTAGCCAACATCATTTAGCCTCCAGGGCAAACCAACACCATTTAACAGGAAGATAGGTTATAAAGAGGTGTGAGTTAAAGACCTGCAGATCTGTAGAGCTTTATACACAAACAGACACACACAGCCTAGACGGATGTCATGGACCATTAGGCACAAGAGAACAGAGAGTTTAATAGCATCAACAGAAGGAGTCTTTTCTCTTTCTGTTGTGTTGTCTGCCAAAAAACACAGCTAAATTATTAGTCAAGGACACGGGTCACAGTCCACAGTATCAGCGCGTGGTTCAAATCAATGGGGAAGCCAAGCCAGGGGTAAAAAAAGCCAGATGATGACCTGTGTTGTGATAATTGCTTTGTTTTCTCTATAACCTATTAGTTCATATGTCACGTTTTTGATATACGAGGCAGAGACAACAAGAAGACAATAGTCACGCAGTGGCAGAATATATTCAACCACACCAGTAGTGGTCAGTGCCGTTTTAAGATGAGGGAGGATGAGTATTTTTTGTTGTTGTTAATGAGCACCTATCATGTAGACCTTGTGTTTTCAGGTCATAGATTTTCAAGCAGATTTAGGTAAAAACAGTAACTCGGCCCCTCAGGAACATGTCTTCTTGGGAAGCAACTCCAGTGTAGATTTGGCCTTGTGTTTTCGGGTTATTGTCCTGCTGAAAGGTGAATTAATCTTCCAGTCTCTAGTGCAAAGCAGACTGAACCAGGTTTTCCTCCAGGATGCTGAGCGGCGTTTCTTTTTTTATCCTGAAAAACTCCCCCGTCCTTAACGAGTACGACCCATAACACAGTGGGTGGTCGGTACCGTTTAAGATCAGGGGCGAGTACGACCCATAAACACAGTGGTGGTCGGTACCGTTTAAGATCAGGGGCGAGTACGACCCATAAACACAGTGGTGGTCGGTACCGTTTAAGATCAGGGGCGAGTACGACCCATAAAGACAGTGGTGGTCGGTACTGTTTAACATCAGGGGCGAGTACGACCCATAAACACAGTGGTGGTCGGTACCGTTTAAGATCAGGGGCGAGTACGACCCATAAACACAGTGGTGGTCAGTACCGTTTAAGATCAGGGGCGAGTACGACCCATAACACAGTGGCGGTCGGTACCGTTTAAGATCAGGGGCGAGTACGACCCATAAACACAGTGGTGGTAGGTACCGTTTAAGATCAGGGGCGAGTACGACCCATAAACACAGTGGCGGTCGGTACTGTTTAAGATCAGGGGCGAGTACGACCCATAAACACAGTGGCGGTCGGTACTGTTTAAGATCAGGGGCGAGTACGACCCATAAACACAGTGGTGGTCGGTACCGTTTAAGATCAGGGGCGAGTACGACCCATAAACACAGTGGTGGTTGGTACCGTTTAAGATCAGGGGCGAGTACGACCCATAAACACAGTGGTGGTCAGTACCGTTTAAGATCAGGGGCGAGTACGACCCATAACACAGTGGCGGTCAGTACCGTTTAAGATCAGGGGCGAGTACGACCCATAAACACAGTGGTGGTCGGTACCGTTTAAGATCAGGGGCGAGTACGACCCATAAACACAGTGGTGGTCGGTACCGTTTAAGATCAGGGGCGAGTACGACCCATAAACACAGTGGTGGTCGGTACCGTTTAAGATCAGGGGCGAGTATGACCCATAAACACAGTGGTGGTCGGTACCGTTTAAGATCAGGGGCGAGTACGACCCATAAACACAGTGGTGGTCGGTACCGTTTAAGATCAGGGGCGAGTACGACCCATAACACAGTGGCGGTCGGTACCGTTTAAGATCAGGGGCGAGTACGACCCATAAACACAGTGGCGGTCGGTACCGTTTAAGATCAGGGGCGAGTACGACCCATAACACAGTGGTGGTCGGTACCGTTTAAGATCAGGGGCGAGTACGACCCATAAACACAGTGGTGGTAGGTACCGTTTAAGATCAGGGGCGAGTACGACCCATAAACACAGTGGTGGTAGGTACCGTTTAAGATCAGGGGCGAGTACGACCCATAAACACAGTGGTGGTCGGTACCGTTTAAGATCAGGGGCGAGTACGACCCATAAACACAGTGGTGGTAGGTACCGTTTAAGATCAGGGGGACGATATTTATATATATTTTAATGAGCATGACCTTATTTCTATTACAGCATATTGGATGACTGTCATTCATATTCCATTCACCCAGCTCATTGTTATCATCGATAGGTTTAGGCTACGACATGATACTAGAATGTTCCCTGTACCCATCATGAGTTGCTACAACCTAGCCTATGAATGAAAGTTCACAACGCACAGGTCGAGAGGATTTTGAGTAATCAAGGTGACAGAGACACATTCAATTCCTCCTTGTACACTCTGGCCTGCATCTAGCTGATCTAGGGTATGATCATTAGTCCAACAGTATCACCTCTGGCCTGCATCTAGCTGATCTAGGGTATAATCATTAGTCCAACAGTATCACCTCTGGCCTGCATCTAGCTGATCTAGGGTGTAATCATTAGTCCAACAGTATCACCTCTGGCCTGCATCTAGCTGATCTAGGGTATAATCATTAGTCCAACAGTATCACCTCTGGCCTGCATCTAGCTGATCTAGGGTATAATGATTAGTCCAACAGTATCACCTCTGGCCTGCATCTAGCTGATCTAGGGTGTGATCATTAGTCCAACAGTATCACCTCTGGCCTGCATCTAGCTGATCTAGGGTATAATCATTAGTCCAACAGTATCACCTCTGGCCTGCATCTAGCTGATCTAGGGAATAATCATTAGTCCAACAGTATCACCTCTGGCCTGCATCTAGCTGATCTAGGGTATAATCATTAGTCCAACAGTATCACCTCTGGCCTGCATCTAGCTGATCTAGGGTTTAATCATTAGTCCAACAGTATCACCTCTGGCCTGCATCTAGCTGATCTAGGGTATAATCATTAGTCCAACAGTATCACCTCTGGCCTGCATCTAGCTGATCTAGGGTATGATCATTAGTCCAACAGTATCACCTCTGGCCTGCATCTAGCTGATCTAGGGTGTAGTCATTAGTCCAACAGTATCACCTCTGGCCTGCATCTAGCTGATCTAGGGTGTAATCATTAGTCCAACAGTATCACCTCTTACCTGCATCTAGCTGATCTAGGGTGTAATCATTAGTCCAACAGTATCACCTCTGGCCTGCATCTAGCTGATCTAGGGTGTAGTCATTAGTCCAACAGTATCACCTCTGGCCTGCATCTAGCTGATCTAGGGTGTAATCATTAGTCCAACAGTATCACCTCTTACCTGCATCTAGCTGATCTAGGGTGTAATCATTAGTCCAACAGTATCACCTCTGGCCTGCATCTAGCTGATCTAGGGTGTAATCATTAGTCCAACAGTATCACCTCTGGCCTGCATCTAGCTGATCTAGGGTATAATCATTAGTCCAACAGTTGCAAACGAGAGTTTCTATTGGACAGATTCAGGTATGTTTATCCCCGTGTCGTTACGTTTGCTTCTGTTTAAGAAATGTTTTTCAACAGAATTGGCAGAATGAATACACCCCTCACTTTCATAGCAACCGCATAAAAACAGCATAATCACTTTCCTTCTTATATATATAATTCCTTCTCGCTACAATCTACTCTCTCTCCTCCTCTCACCTTTTCCCTTCGCTTGTGGACTTCAGTGCACAACCCATCAGCTGTCTGTGACCAGGTGAAAATACCTTTTCCAAGCCAAACCTTCATATCATGACCTCTAACCTCTACACACAACCTACAACATTGTCACGTCCTAGTCAACACTAACGTGTTAGTAAACCTGCTACAATCATGCAGTCAGAAAGCAGTTCAGACATTCCTAGTGTCAGACTGAGGAGAGGAAACGTCCCTCAGACGTCCCTCGTGTCAGACTGAGGAGAGGAAATGCTCCTCAGACATTCCTAGTGTCAGACTGAGGAGAGGAAACGTTCCTCAGACGTCCCTAGTGTCAGACTGAGGACAGGAAACGTTCCTCAGACGTTCCTAGTGTCAGACTGAGGAGAGGAAATGTTCCTCAGACGTCCCTAGTGTCAGACTGAGGAGAGGAAACGTTCCTCAGACGTCCCTAGTGTCAGACTGAGGACAGGAAACGTTCCTCAGACGTTCCTAGTGTCAGACTGAGGAGAGGAAATGTTCCTCAGACATTCCTAGTGTCAGACTGAGGAGAGGAAACGTTCCTCAGACGTCCCTCGTGTCAGACTGAGGAGAGGAAACGTTCCTCAGACGTCCCTCGTGTCAGACTGAGGACAGGAAACGTTCCTCAGACGTCCCTCGTGTCAGACTGAGGAGAGGAAATGTTCCTCAGATGTCCCTAGTGTCAGACTGAGGAGAGGAAACGTTCCTCAGACGTCCCTCTTGTCAGACTGAGGACAGGAAACGTTCCTCAGACGTTCCTAGTGTCAGACTGAGGAGAGGAAATGTTCCTCAGACGTCCCTCGTGTCAGACTGAGGACAGGAAATGTTCCTCAGATGTCCCTAGTGTCAGACTGAGGAGAGGAAACGTTCCTCAGACGTCCCTCGTGTCAGACTGAGGACACGAAACATTCCTCAGACGTTCCTCATGTCAGACTGAGGACAGGAAACGTTCCTCAGACACGAAACGTTCCTCAGACGTTCCTCATGTCAGACTGAGGACGTGAAACGTTCCTCATGTGTTCCAGTGCCTAATGGACGGATCGAACATCAATCAAAGAGCATAAGCACAGACATGCATATAGATGTAAATAAAAAGATTAAATAAATAAATCAAGGGAAAAAAGAAACCTATCAATGTCAACTGCGTTTATTTTCAGCAAACTTAACATGTGTAAATATTTGTACGAACATAACAAGATTCAACAACTGAGACATAAACTGAACAAGTTCCACAGACATGTGACTAACAGAAATTGAATAATGTGTCCCTGAACAAAGGGGTGGGGGGGGGGAAGTCAAAATCAAAAGTAACAGTCAGTATCTGGTGTGGCCACCAGCTGCATTAGGTACTACAGTGCATCTCCTCCTCATGGACTGCACAGATCTGCCTGTTTGTACTGTGAGATGTTACCCCACCCTGGACCCTGGGCATCTTTCTTTTGGTGTTTTTCAGTGTCTGTAGAACGGCCTCTTTCAGGTCCTAACTTTTCATAACTGTGACCTTAATTGCCTACCGTCTGTCAGCTGTTAGTGTCTTAACAACCGTTCCACAGGTGCATGTTCATTAATTGTTTATGGTTCATTGAACAAACACGGGAAACGGTGTTTAAAACCCTTTACAATGAAGATCTGTGAAGTTTTTTGGATTTTTACGAATTATCTTTGAAAGACGGCGTCCTGATAAAGGGACGTTTTGTTTTTTTGCTGCGTTTATATGACTCTGTTTTATTTATGGTCAGATATGTCTGCTTTATGTGGACACAGCAAGGCTTCGATCCTCTCACAGAGTGTAGCTCGCAGTTTTAAGCCCGGAAAAGTACATCTAAATAAAATCGCATCCTTTCTCCCCTCATCTACCCCCGCCGTCCCTCTGTGAAGGTCATCTATAAGGAACGTCTTGGGGTGAGGTCGCTCTTCCGTTGAGAACTAACGACAACCGTCGTTTCCCGTCCTTTTACATCTTTTTTTTTTTTTTTTTTTTGCAGCGCCATTGTGTGCTTTATGGTGTGTAGCGAAGCGGAATCACTGTGGCAACGTGGTGTTGACCCTGGATCTTACAGTACACACACACACACACACACACACACACACACACACACACACACACACACACACACACACACACACACACACACACACACACACACACACACACACACCATACTGGAATATGATGATGACTGGTACATGACAGAAATAACAAACATCAGACCTGGGTTCAAATACTATTCGATAATCATTTCTAATGCTTTATCTGGGCTAGATTGAGCTTGCCTGAGTTAATAGACTCAACAGATCCAGTCTCTCACTGTTCAAACACCCCCCCCCCCCGTCCATCTGGCACTCCAGTATTTGGAATAGTGTTTGAACCCAAGCGGGTCTGATATGAACGTCCTAACGCTCTCGTTCAGTCTGGTGTTCAGTGGAGCCAGACAGAATCCACTCACAGTGAAGCAGTAATGGCTCCTGGCTGTTGAGTCAATAAAAGAACACTTTGATAGTGTACAAACATAGAAAAACAACAACAAACATTTTGTATTCTAGACGTGATGTTTCGAGAGCTTTCAACACATTTCTTCTCTCATTAACTATATATTTAAAAAAAAAAAAAAAATTATAATGCACTTTGATTGTAAATAGTGCATTGTACTGGGAGACTATGCCCAAAACATTGTATTTGTTCATTCAAATTCTTTCTAAAATTTCTGTTTACGTAAACATGTTTTTTGTTTATTTTACCTTTATTTAACTCGGTAGTCAGTTAAGAGCAAATTCTTATTTACAATGACGGCCTACCGGGGAACAGTGGGTTAACTGTCTGTTCAGGGGCAGAATGACAGATTTTTACCTTGTCAGCTCGGGGATTCAATCTAGCAACCTTTCAGTTACTAGTCCAACGCTCTAACCACTAGTCTACCTGCCTCCTCTACACTCTAACCACTAGTCTACCTGCCTCCTCTACACTCTAACCACTAGGCTACCTGCCTCCTCTACACTCTAACCACTAGGCTACCTGCCTCCTCTACACTCTAACCACTAGGCTACCTGCCACCTCTACACTCTAACCACTAGTCTACCTGCCTCCTCTACACTCTAACCACTAGGCTACCTGCCTCCTCTACACTCTAACCACTAGGCTACCTGCCTCCTCTACACTCTAACCACTAGGCTACCTGCCTCCTCTACACTCTAACCACTAGGCTACCTGCCTCCTCTACACTCTAACCACTAGGCTACCTGCCTCCTCTACACTCTAACCACTAGGCTACCTGCCTCCTCTACACTCTAACCACTAGGCTACCTGCCACCTCTATACTCTAACCACTAGGCTCCCTGCCTCCTCTACACTCTAACCACTAGGCTACCTGCCTCCTCTACACTCTAACCACTAGGCTACGTGCCTCCTCTACACTCTAACCACTAGGCTACCTGCCACCTCTACACTCTAACCACTAGGCTACCTGCCACCTCTACACTCTAACCACTAGGCTACCTGCCACCTCTACACTCTAACCACTAGACTACCTGCCACCTCCACACTCTAACCACTAGGCTACCTGCCACCTCTACACTCTAACCACTAGACTACCTGCCACCTCTACACTCTAACCACTAGACTACCTGCCTCCTCTACACTCTAACCACTAGGCTACCTGCCACCTCTACACTCTAACCACTAGGCTACCTGCTGCCTCTACACTCTAACCACTAGACTACCTGCCACCTCTACACTCTAACCACTAGGCTACCTGCCACCTCTACACTCTAACCACTAGGCTACCTGCCACCTCTACACTCCAACCACTAGACTACCTGCCACCTCTACACTCTAACCACTAGACTACCTGCCACCTCTACACTCTAACCACTAGACTACCTGCCACCTCTACACTCTAACCACTAGACTACCTGCCTCCTCTACACTCTAACCACTAGGCTACCTGCCACCTCTACACTCTAACCACTAGGCTACCTGCCACCTCTACACTCTAACCACTAGACTACCTGCCACCTCTACACTCTAACCACTAGACTACCTGCCACCTCTACACTCTAACCACTAGACTACCTGCCACCTCTACACTCTAACCACTAGACTACCTGCCACCTCTACACTCTAACCACTAGAGTGTAGGGGCGGCAATACAATGAAAATGAATTACTTAAAAATCATAGAATGTAAATTTCTGGATTTTTGTTTGAGTTGTATCTCTCACAGTTGAAGTTCAACCTTCAATGTACCTATGATAAAACTTACAGACCTCTACATGCTTTGTAAGTAGGAAAACCTTCAAAATCGGCAGTGTGTCAAATACTTGTTCTCCCCACTGTATGTGTATGTATATAGATATATATATAACACTGTATAGATATATATAGATAATATATAGATAATAATGTATTCTGTTGGAACATCTGATTGACACTCGGTATGTGTATATATGTAATGTTTATTGTACATTTGTTATTGTTTATTTCACTCTGTATCTCTCTCTGTCTCTCTCTCTTCTGTCTCTCTCTCTCGTATCTCGTCTCTCTCTCTCTCTGTCTCTCTCTCTCTGTATTCTCCTCTGTCGTTCTCCTCTCGTGTCTCTCTTCATTCTCCTCTCTCCTCTGTCTCTCTCTGTCTCTCTCTCTCGTGTATCCTCTCTGGTCTCTCTCTCTCTGTCTCGGTCTCTTCTCTGTCGTCTCTCTCTCTCTGTCCTCATCCTCTCTCCTCTGTCTTGTCTCATCTCTTCTCTCTCTGTCTCTCTCTCTCCTCTCTGTCTCTCCTCTCTCTCCTTCTCTCTCTCTCTCGTCTCTCTGTCTCTCTCCATCTCTCCTCTCTCTCTTACTCCTCTCTCTCTCTCTCTCCTCTCTCTCTCTCTCTTCTCTCTCTCTCCTCTCTGTCTCTCTCTCTCTCTCTCTCTCCTCTCTCTCTTCTGGTTCCTCCTCTCTCTTCTCTCTCTCTCTGTCTCCTTCTGTCTCTCTCTCTCTCTCTCTCTCTCTCTCTTGTCTCTCTCTCTGTCTCTCTCTCTCTCTCTCTCTGTCTCTTCTCTCTGTCTCCTCTCTCTCTCTTCTCTCTCTCTGTCTCTCTCTCTCTCTCTCTCTTCTTATCTCTCTCTCCCCCCAGGAGCCTGTTCTATGAATGTACCTGGAGGAGGTTCCCCAGGAAGTTGGTCTTGTCCCACTATGCCCAAGCCTGTTAAGACCTCCTGTTACCCCACTGGGCCTGTTTCCTGGACACCCTTCCTTAGACATGGTCTCACACACCACACACACACCACACACACGCGCGCGCCACGCACACACGCAGGGACGGAATGGACACACACACAGACGAGTACGCAATGCATACACCACATTACACGCACACACATATATATATAATATATATATACAAGCGTCACTATATGTGCACAGCGAAGGCCAACGAAAGGTTCTGATTTGAATACAGTCATTCTTATTCCTTAGACCTTTTTATAATTGCCCAAATGTGTCCAATCTGAATATGTGAATGGACAGAATGAATCTATTATTCTGATGGTCCCTTGAATGATGATGAACAGCTGCTCCTGGCAGCATCTCTGTAAGGGTGGTGTTCCAAATGACGCCCTACCCCCTCTATAGTGCACTCGTTTTGACCAGAGCTCTGGTCTAAAGTAGTGCACTGCAAAGGGATTAGGGTGCCATTTGGGACACTACCCTCAATGTCAGTTTGGGGGAAAAGAGATCAGGTGTCAGTTGGTTTAAAAAAAAATATTTTATCGTTTCTCTGTTTTCACTCAAACACAACTTCCTCGT